>NC_084633.1:33620493-33672993 GCF_033978795.1 Nerophis ophidion | reverse complement strand
GCTAGTTGTCAGCTAACAAAATAACACAATTACAAAGTAATATTAGTATTAACAGTACTATACTGTATAATTTAAATATTAAACCATAAAAAGTAGTATTAGTATTAACAGAACTATACTGTATTATTTAAATATAGTATTACACAATAACAAAGTAGTAATAGTATTAATAGCACTATACTGTATGATTTAAATATCTTAGTATTACACAATAACAAAGTAGTATTAGTATAAACACTGCTATACTGTATGATTTAAATATTACACAATGACAAATCAGTTTTAGTATTAAGAACACTATACTGCATTATTTAAATATCATAGTATTACACAATAAAGTAGTATTAGTATTAATAGCAATATACTGCATGATTTAAAGGCCTACTGAAATCAAATGTTCTTATTTTAACAGGGATAGCAGGTCCATTCTATGTGTCATACTTGATCACTTCCCGATATTGCCATATTTTTGCTGAAAGGATTTAGTAGAGAACATCCACGATAAAGTTTGCAACTTTCGGTGCTAAGAGAAATGCCCTGCCTCTACCGGAAATCGCAGACGATGACGTCACGCGTGTGGGGGCTCCTCACATATTCACATTGATTTTAATGAGAGCCTCCAAAAAAAGTGCTATTCGGACCAAGAAAACAACAATTTCCCCATTAAATTAATTTGAGCGAGGATGAAAGATTTGTGTTTGAGGATATTGATAGCGACGGACAAGAAAAAAAAAAAAAAGATTAAAAAAAATAAGTTAAAAAAAAAACGTGATTGCATTGGGACGGATTCCGATGTTTTAAGAGCCATTTACTTGGATAATTCTGGGAAATCCCTTATCTTTCTATTGTGTTGCTAGTGTTTTAGTGAGTTAAATAGTACCTGTAAGTGTAGGTGTAAGTCCACGGGTGTCTTGACGCCAATGTCTCAGGGAAGTCGACGGCAGCTTTATGGACGGCACAAGCTCAGCTTTTCTCCGGTAAGAAGTGACTTTTTACCGCATTTTTTCACCGAAACCTGCTGGTTGACATTCCGTTGTGATTCATGTTTGCTTGATCCATAGTAAAGTTTCACCTCCAGGAATTTTAAACAAGGAATCACCGTGTGTTTGTGTGGCTAAAGGCTAAAGCTTCCCAACTCCATCTTTCTACTTTGACTTCTCCAATATTAATTGAACAAATTGCAGAAGATTCAGCAACACAGTTCTCCAAAATACTGTGTAATTATGCCGTTAAAGCAGACAACTTTTAGCTGTGTGTGTGTGTGTGTGTGTGTGTGTGTAGCGCTCATATTTCCTTAAAACCCGTGACGTCTTGCGTACACGTCATCATTACACAACGTTTTCAAGACGGAACTCCCGGGAAATTTAAAATTGTAATTTAGTAAACTAAAAAGGCCATATTGGCATGTGTTGCAATGTTGATATTTTATTATTGATATAAAAACTATCAGACTGCGTGGTGGGTAGTAGTGGGTTTGTAGGCCTTTAAATATCTTTGTATTACATAATAACAAAGTACTAATAAATTAACAGCGCTATACTGTACTATTTAAATATCTTACTATTACACAATAACAAAGTAGTATTAGTATTAACAGCACTATACTGTGTTATTTAAATATTACACAATAACAAAGTAGTATTAGTATCAACAGTACTATACTTCATGAATTAAATATTACACAATAACAAATTAGTATTAGTATTAACAGCAGTATAACGTATTTAGAATTGGGGGTTAAAACACCAAAAATTATTCCCGGGCGTGGCCACCACTGTTGCTCACTGCTCCCCTCACCTCCCAGGGTGTGGATCAAGGGTGATGGTCCAAATGCAGAGAATAATTTCGCCACACCTAGTGTGTGTTTGTGTGTGAGACAATCATTGGTACTTTAACTTTTAACTTTAAATATTACATAATAACAAAGTAATATTAGCATTAACAGCACTATACTGTATGATTTAAATATTACGCAATAACAAAGTAGTATTAGTATTAACAGCAATATAATGTATTATTTAAAAATTACGCAATAACAAAGTAGTATTAGTATTAATAATACTATATTCTATGATTTAAATATTACACAATATCAAAGTACTATAAGGGCTCAGTGAATGCCTGAGTTTGGGTTCTTGGACTGGAAAACACTTAAGACCACGGTCTTACTTTCGTAACATGAGTCAGACCTTAAATCGTGACTAAAAGACGTGCGTTGGCTGTGAAACATCCAGATCATAAATCAGTGGCAGAACTGGAGATGCACTCTACTTAATAAACCACACATTTATTATATTTAAGTAAAGAAACAAAGAGTTATTATCACATGTACATTGAAAGCAAAGATGAGTCCCTACTTAAAAGTGTGCAAAGGGGCAGTAAATACATGTTAATTGATCTGCTGGAGTAAAAATAAAGGATTAGGATCACGGTAACTTCACACGGGCTTGGTTAGGAGGAGACGTGTTCCGGTTTCACTGGGCCTTTGCATACATGAATACAATAGCAGGCCTGATGCCGAATAGGAATATTGCACACCTGTACACCTCAATGAATACTTTGGGTTGGGATTACTGAGGAAAGATGTAACAAACGTCATTAACACGCTCACTTAATTCAAAAACTGTAGGAAATGTTACTGCAAAAATATTGGTCCTAATTGTTTTGGTTAATACCTACAATAACTTCAATCAGTTTGGTAATAAAAATACATTCCTCGTCCTTCCTGCTCTCTTTACATGCCAGGAAATGATGTATATATTTTTAAAAAACAGTCCGGGTGGTTTTGGCATGTCAAAAAAAGGTTGCATGAAAGAGAAAGGCGTATTTTGAAGCAAAACATGTATGGTATTTTATATAGTTCCATCAGGGTTCCGTCAGAAGGTAAAGGAAGGAAGTTAGTTGTTTTTCTTGTCGGGAGTGTTTGGATACGGTGCGTACGGAGGAGGCCGCTCCTTTGAGGGGATACAAAAAGAATATATGTGCTATCAGTACCACAAGTGCAGTGGGGTCAAAGGCAGTGTCTTACCGTGGGCATGTAGACGTTGTGTGGGTTGCTGGGATTGTAGTACGCACTGCTGGCTGCCTCCGCTGCCTTGGCGTTACCTGGGCCTGGAATCAGATGTGATTAATGGAATTTAATATGATGCACTCTTCACTCCATCAGGGACACCATTTTAGGATTGATATAAATGTATGTTAGGTCACTGTATCCTACTTTATGTGACTAGAGCTCATTTATCACCATTACCTGTTTGATTAATCACCTTACTTGCTGCTGTTCCTTTAACAAATTAACCTATATTTTTTTTGTGATTTTGAAGTATTTGCATTATTGTCCCTGGTGGACAACGCGAGTAACTCTGGTTAATGACTAGGAATTGCACATTAAAGTGAACACCACTCATGACGCAAATAAATAACAGAAAAGTTCAACACAAATGGTCACACAACACAACCTGCTTACTGAACTTTGTGCATATTATAGAAAAAAAAGTCCAAGCACAACACATGATTAAAAATTACACCCAACTCTCCTCATTTATCTATGTTTGGCGTATTTTAGCTATTTATTTCTGATTGATTACAAAAATTTTAAGGAGGTTGTCAAAGAAGTAAACAAGGAAAGAGACAAACTTTCACATACTCATAATATCCAATGATTTTTAGATATATTAGGGCTGGGCGATATATCGATATACTCGATATATCGCGGGTTTGTCTCTGTGCGATATAGAAAATGACTATATTGTAATATTCGAGTAGACGTTCTCACGCAGCTGTTTTTAGCTGCGGGCATTATACTACAGGCTCTCCTCGCTCTTTCCTCTGTCTCCTTCTCACAGACAAGCAGGCGCACATTCTTATATAAGTCACATACTGTCACGTCATACGTCACATTCGTATACTCCCTCGCCCAGCAGAGAGGTAGCGGCGTGGCTAACATTAGCTGTGATGCTAGCCGGTTGTTGCGAGAGAAAGAAGGTGCGAATCTCGTAACAAATGAAGGAAAAATTAATTCCCAAGAAAAACAGCACGGGGTTCTTCGTCTGGCGGTGGTTCGGCTTCAGGAGGGAATATGTCGAATAGACAACTTTAATTTGTCATGCGTGGGACACAAGCGTAGCTGCCAAAAGTAACATTACTGCTAATATGTAGCATCATTTGAAAAGTCACCTGCTAATAACTTTAATAAATACAGTTTTGGTAAATTGACTTAGTTGTGATTTCTTTCTCTACATGAAAGTTTAAAAGTAGCATATATTAGTGCAGTATGAACAAGAATGTTTTAATGTAGACACATAGAACCACCACACTGCTGTGATTATATGTATCCAGTGTTCAGTCAAGGCTAAGGCAAAATACAGATATTGTATATCGCGATATGGCCTAAAAATATCGCAGTATTAACAAAAGGCAATATCACCTAGCCCTAAGAGATAGATATATCCATCCGTCCATCTTCTTCCGCTTATCCAAGGTCGGGTCGCGGGGGCAACAGCCTAAGCAGGGAAACCCAGACTTCCCTCTCCCCAGCCACTTCGACCAGCTCTTCCCGGGGGATCCCGAGGCGTTCCCAGGCCAGCCGGGAGACAGTCTTCCCAACGTGTCCTGGGTCTTCCCCGTGGCCTCCTACCGGTTGGACGTGCCCTAAACACCTCCCCAGGGAGGCGTTCGGGTGGCATCCTGACCAGATGCCCGAACCACATCATCTGGCTCCTCTCGATGTGAAGGAGCAGCGGCTTTACTTTGAGTTCCTCCTGGAAAAATGCGGCTGCTAGACTTTTGACAAGAACAAAAAAGTTTGATCACATTACGCCTGTACTGGCTCACCTGCACTGGCTTCCTGTGCACTTAAGATGTGACTTTAAGGTTTTACTACTTACGTATAAAATACTACACGGTCTTGCTCCATCCTATTTTGCCGATTGTATTGTACCATGGGTCCCGGCAAGAAATCTGCGTTCAAAGGACTCCGGCTTATTAGTGATTCCCAAAGCCCAAAAAAAGTCTGCGGGCTATAGAGCGTTTTCCGTTCCAGCTCCAGTACTCTGGAATGCCCTTCCGGTAAAAGTTCGAGATGGCACCTCAGTAGAAGCATTTAAGTCTCACCTTAAAACTCATTTGTATACTCTGGCCTTTAAATAGGCTCCCTTTTTAGACCAGTTGATCTGCCGTTTCTTTTCTTTTTCTCCTATGTCCCACTCTCCGTTGTTGAGGGGGTCCCGTCCGATCCGGTAGCCATGTACTGCTTGCCTGTATATCGGCTGGGGACATCTCTGCGCTGCTGATCCACCTCCACTTGGTATGGTTTCCTGCTGGCTCCGCTGTGAACGCTGCTGTGTTGGATCTGCTTTGGACTGGACTCTCGCGGCTGTGTTGGATCCATTATGGATTGAACTTTCACAGTATCATGTTAGACCCGCTCGACATCCATTGCTTTCGTCCTCTCCAAGGTTCTCATAGTCATCATTGTCACCGACGTCCCACTGGGTGTGAGTTTTCCTTGCCCTTATGTGGGCCTACCGAGGATGTGGTAGTGGTTTGTGTTGTGGTTTGTGCAGCCCTTTGAGACACTAGTGATTTAGGGCTATATAAGTAAACATTGATTGATTGATTGATTGATAAAGACGAAGTTACAGGTCTGTGAGAGCCAGAGATCTTCCTTGTTTGAAGTGACCAAATACTTATTTTCCACCATCATTTACAAATAAATTCTTTAAAATTCTTACAATGTGAATTCCTCAATTTTTTTTTCACATTCTGTCTCTCACAGTTGAAGTGTACCTATGATGAAAATTACAGACCTCTGTCATCATTTTAAGTGGGAGAACTTGCACAATCGGTGGCTGACTAAATATTTTTTTGCCCAACTGTATAACACTGAAAAACCCTCAGTAAGAGGTGTTTTGAGACATGGCTAGCTGGCTAGCTAGGGGCTAGTGTCTATCCGCAGTGTTGTAACTACTTCTAAATCACTAACCTTTGTCTGCATGGTGACATATACAGTACTGTTATTTCAAGCATCATCCCTGTTGGACGAGTGATAACTATAAAGCTTCATTACATACCGCAGCACACCAATGTCATACAATTGGATGTGTTAAAAATGACCGGCTAAGTCAAGACAAGATAACACTATGTCCGATCAATAACCATCAAGACGAGAAATCTTTACTTTGAAAACACCACACACAAGTTGAATGAAGGGCTTACTTAGTCAACAGCCATACATGTCACACTAAGGGTGTGACACAACACAACATAAACACTACAGAACAAATTCCCAGAGTTTCCTGTACCACCAACTCTTTTACAATATAAACAAACGCCATTGGTGGATCTACACCTAACATCCACTGTAATGATACCAAGTACAGGAGCGTATCTAGTCTATACATCGATATTTTTTGGCATCACAAAATTTTGTTACGGTTCTCTGTACACTGCTGCTGGAATTTTAATTTTCCTGAAGGAACTCTCCTGAAGGAATCAATAAAGTACTATCTATCTATCTATCCATCTATCCTTTTTATATTATGTTTATAAACTCAGGAAATACATCAATGGACACATGAGGACTTTGAATATGACCAATGTATGATCCAGTAACTACTTGGTATTGGATTGATACCCAAATTTGTAGTATCATCCAAAACTGATGTAAAGTATTAAACAACAGAAGAATAAGTGTTTATTACATTTTAACAGAATTGTAAATAGAACACATTGAAACAGAAAATAACCAGATATTAACAGTAAATGAACAAGTAGATTAATAATTCATTTTCTACCACTTGTCTTTAATAATGTTGACAAAAAATTAGAAGGATAAATGACACAATATGTTCCTGCATACGTCAGCAGACTAATTAGTAGCCTTTGTTTGTTTACTTACTGCTAAAAAACAAGTTGTCTTGTTTGTTCACTATTTTATTTAAGGACAAAATTACAATATTAAACAAATGTTTAATGTACCGTAAGAGTTTTTTGTTTAAATAAAGCCAATAATGAAATGTTCTGTGGTCCCCTTCATTTAGAAAAGTACCAAAATACATTTTGGTACCGGTACCAAATTATTGGTATCGGGACAACACTAATGGATATATCCATCCATCCATTTTCTACCACTTGTCCCTTTATATTTAATTAAATATTAATATGATTGGATACATATATATAGTTACTTTACATGCAGTCGGCTTAACGTAACATTATACCATAATAATACAATTGCGTAAATACATAACCGAGTGTGTCAAACATTCAGCCTGTAGGAAAATATTACAGTTTAACAGTGTTTGTTATGGTTGTTGCAATTTTTCCAAAGTAATTTAAAAGTTAGTATTAGTTTATTAACTAACTAAACCTTGTTTATATTTTAAGTATACTTTATTTTTATTTGGAGAGCTTCTAATATTTTAGATCAGGCCTCTCTAAACTTTTTCCACAAAGGGCCACATACTGAAAGTATCGTGGGGCAATTATTTTTATATTTGTATTTTTTTTTTTAAATAGCTGAGAACAGATATTTCAGTTTTTCTTTTTTAATAAATTTGCAAAAATGTCTAAATTTCTGCTATTTTCTGTCAAGATGGGATGCTGAGTATGAATGACAAATAAAATGAACTTTTTGGATTTTAGCAAATGGCTGCAAAGAAACAAAGAGTGAAACATTTCAAGAGGTCTGAACACTTTCCAAACTCAAAAAGATAATACAGTGGTGAGTATATTATTATTAACTATTTAAAACTTCATCTTTTTTCATTACATTCCAATTTTTTGCATTTCACATTTTTTAAAGGTAGATATGTTATTTAAAAATGCACAAAGTAAATATTGTAGAAGACACATTAGGTATATTTGCACAAAATACCTGCATTGGATCGGTATCACCGATACCAGCCTGCATTCTACTCAGTATCGCACATCACAACCAAACACGAGGCTCGATGTGGCTTAACCAACCAGCTGTTTGGACAGAGTACAGTGCCCTGTGATCACTCCGCCGTCAGCCAATAGCGTGCCATGGTGCAAAACCCATAACCAGTGAAGTTGGCATGTTGTGTAAATGGTAAATAACAACAGAATACAATGACTTCCTAATCCTTTTCAACTTATATTCAATTAATCGGACTGCAAAGACAAGATATTTAATGTTTGAACTGAGAAACTTTTTTTTTTTGCAAATAATCATTAACTTAGAATTTAATGGCAGCAACACATTGCAAAAAAGTTGTCACAGGGGAATTTTTACCACTGTGTTACATGGCCTTTCCTTTCAACAACAGTCAGTAAAGGTTGGGAACTGAGGAGACACATTTTTGAAGTGGAATTATTTTCCATTCTTGCTTGATGTACAGCTTAAGTTGTTCAACAGTCCGGGGTCTCCGTTGTCGTATTTGACATTTGATGTTGCGTCACAGATTTTCAATGGGAGACAGGTCTGGACTACAGGCAGGCCAGTCCAGTACCAACACTCTTTTACCATAAAGCCACGCTGTTGTAACACGTGGCTTGGCATTGTCTTGCTGAAATAAGCAGGGGCGCCCATGCTCCAAAACCTGTATGTACCTTTCAGCATTAATGGTGCTTTCACAGATGGGTAAGTTACCAATGTCTTGGGCACTAATACACCCCTGTACCATTACAGATGCTGGCTTTTGAACTTTGCGCCTATAACAGTTCAGATGGTTCTTTTCCTCTTTGGTCCGGAGGAGACGACATCCACGGTTTCCAAAAACAATTTGAAGTGTGGACTCGTCAGACCACAGAACACTTTTACATTTTGCATCAGTCTATCCTTGATGAGCACGATCCCAGCAAAGCCGGCGGCGTTTCTGGGTGTTGTTGATAAATGGCTTTCGTTTTGGACGGTAGAGATTTAACTCACACTTACAGATGTAGCGACGAATTGTAGTTACTGACAGTGGTTTTCTGAAGTGTTCCTGAGCCCATGTGGTGATATCCTTTACACACTGATGTCACTTTTTGATGCAATACAGTCGGAGGGATTAAAGGTCACGGCCTTACTGCTTACGTAATAATAATAATAATAATAATAATAATGGATTAGATTTATATCGCGCTTTTCTATTGTTAGATACTCAAAGCGCTCACAGAGAAGTTGGAACCCATCATTCATTCACACCTGGTGGTGGTAAGCTACATCTGTAGCCACAGCTGCCCTGGGGTAGACTGACGGAAGCATGGCTGCCAGTTTGTGCCTACGGCCCCTCCAACCACCACGTATCATTCATTCATCATCCATTCACCAGTGTGAGTGGCACCGGGGGCAAGGGTGAAGTGTCCTGCCCAAGGACACAACGGCGGCGATTTGGATGTCAACAGGTGGGAAGCGAACCTGCAACCCTCAGGTTTCTGGCACGGCCGCTCTACCCACTACGCCATGCCGCCCCTAACACGTGCAGTGATTTCTTCAGATTCTCTGAATCCTTTGAGGATCTTATGGACCGTAGATGGTGAAATCCCTAATTTCCTTGCAATAGCTCGTTGAGAAATATTGTTCTTAAACTGTTAGACAATTTGCTCATGCATTTGTTCACAAAGTGGTGACCCTCGAGCCATCTTTGTTTGTGAATGCCTGAGCATTTAATTAAAGCTGGCAATTAGCCTGTTCACTTGTGGAATGCTCCAAATAAGTGTTTAATGAGCATTCCTCAACATTCTCATTTTTGCCACTTGTGCCAGCTTTTTTGAAACATGTTACAGGCAACAAATTCCAAATTAGCTATCCATCCATCCATCCATTTCCTACCGCTTATTCCCTTTTGGGGTGGCGGGGGGCGCTGGCGCCTATCTCAGCTACAATCGGGCGGAAGGCGGTGTACACCCTGGACAAGTCGCCACCTCATCGCAGCCAAATTAGCTAATATTTACTAAAAATAACAAAGTTTACCAGTTTGAATGTTAAGTATCTTGTCTTTGCAGTCTATTCAATTGAATATAGGTTGAAAATCATATTTGCAAATCATAGTATTAAGTGTTTATTTACCATTTACACAACGTGCCAACTTCACTGGTTTTGGGGTTTGTCTGTTTGAGCCTGAGGATGGACAGCTATCTTTTCTAATAGAGATGGGGATACAGTCCACTGAAGCCAGACCACACGAGATTGAAGACAGGATTAATATGGCCAGAGAAATGACAGCTTATGACTGTTTTTTTTGAGGTGGCGTGATTTAAAGTGATTCACTTTAGGCCAGACGGATCATATGTGACGGGTGCAGTGACGCAGACAGACGAGGAAGAGGAGAGAGAGAGAGATGAGAGAGGCAGACCTGGGGGTGCTGGCGCTGTCCAGTTCTGAGGGGGTGGTGCCCAGTTTTGAGGAGGTCCGGGATACGGAGGAGGGGGTGCCATGTAGTCATACCCTGGTGAGTACATTCCTGGAAAATAAGGGAGGTAATTGTTGCGTTCCTTCATTGCATAGACACACAGAGTTTGTGTCGGAGGTCACAAAGATGGCCACTAAACATGTAAGCATGGCTAACCAATACCGTACTTTTTTGGCACCGACCAAATCCTACGATTCGCGTAAATTCCAACAATGCCATTTTTCGGGTACCTGGTTTGTGCGTGACGTCATGTCCACCCTGGCAATTGACGGTCACTCCAGCGCCACTGAGAGCGTACTCAGCCAAACTACCTCAAGGTAATGTTGTGATTTTCAATATCAACTAAAAAAAATTTACTCAAAAAAACAACAACACTTCAACGTAAGTAAAGTAAGGCTCCACTTTTCCAAGAAGGCGCTAGCTTGACGCTATTACACTTTGGTTTTATTGATTAGCATTAGCGATAGCATGGCGATTTCAACACCTGCAAATGCGTTAATGTAAACGACAACACAGATGCATGTTACAAACACAAACAGCTGGTGCATAATACTTAGTGTATAACCTTTTTTTAGGGCGCAACAAAAAACAAAATACACCATAACCTATACACTAATGCCATCGAACGTCTTGGACTTGCAACTGTAATTGTAACTTAATGTCATACTTGCAAATGAGACTTAGAAATTAGACAATAAAACAAGATATAAAATCTGGGCAGCGGTTACCATAACCAGACATTTTTTTAAATGTTAAAAGAAAAAACAGATTTTTGTTATTAGAAACAATTAATATTGATCACCACACAATTGGTTTCACAGGTACCAGAAATTGATACCGATCGGTTGAAATATGTACGTACCCTTACATATCATTCTTTTACTATTGTTGCTATGACGACCACGTACTGATCAAGCACAAGAGACATACTCTACAGTGGAACCTGGATTTACTAACCCCTCATTGTACAAACCGGAGGCCAAATAAAAATATGCTTTGGTGTACGAGCCTTGTCTCGGTGTACTATCTTTTCATTCTTTTGTTAGTGCCCAGAAATACCTTTTTTTAAAATGACACTTCTGCTCAATCATTTCAGGTGTCTCGCGACCAGAAGAGTCCACTCACTACTGTAAATTCCGGACTATAAGCTGCTACTTTGAACCCTACTCATTATAAATAAAAACAGTGCAACTAATTTATGGACTTTCCTTCGCTGACAGCCATATTGCAAATAGTTTTGTTTTAAAACAAGCAAAGCCACTGAAAGGTTGTGTTATTTTCTGTGCTTTTGTGCCATCTTATTGCAGGTGCTGCATTGCCCTTCTGTTTAGAGCTTTTAACCCCAAGTACAATTGCAGTTCTGTCATCTAGCTGTCCATGGCGTTTCACTCCAAGCAAGGTTTGTAGGTTTTACAATATAACTAAAACAATTCATGCTTACTAAAAAACAATGGTCCCCAACCACCGATCCGTGACACATTTTCTCCCGGGCCTCAAGAGAATTAAATAACTTATAAATTACCTCATTTTCTCGGACTTAAATTTTGCCTGTCCCGCTAAACACACCAAAAAGCTTGTTTATAGATGTTTGATAAAACTTCTCATAGGAAGTGGCCCATTTGTAATTATATTTGTATATATTTTTTACATGCAACAAAACGCTCATTAATGAACATATAAAATGTAAATGTGTCATATTTTAGCCCAAGGTTGATGGTATATACTCAAGTATATAACACATTTGATGATATAAGTCAGTGGTTCTTAACCTGGGTTCGATAGAACCCTAGGGGTTCGGTGAGTCGGCCTCAGGGGTTCGGCAGAGGTCAAAACACACCCGACTCATCGTCTCAATAAAAACTTATCCCTATCGGCGTATTACGGATACGGCAACAGCAGAAGTCACACTCATTTGCAGGTGTGTAATTTGTTGTGAGTTTATGCAGTCTTGTGTGAGTTTAGTGTCGGTTGTGTTCTTTGAACAAGGTGATGTTCATACACGGTTCATTTTGTGCACCAGTAAAAAAAACATGGGAACACTTTAGTATGGGGGACATATTCACCATTAATTAGTTGCTTTTTAACATGCAAATTACTAACATATTGGCTCTTAACTAGTCATTAATAAGTACTTATTAATGCCTTATTCGGCATGGCCTCATTATAACCCTAACCCTCTAACCCTAACCCTAACCAAATAACTCCAAATTAAGTCTTTGATACTTAGAATATATTCCCCTAGTGTCCAAAAACCTCTAAATTAAGTCTTTGTTACTTAAAATATGTTCTCCATACTAAAGTGTTACCAAAAAAACATAACTTTGTCTTGAATTAATTTTCTTTTTTTTCTTTTTCTTTTTTTTCACTAAGAAGGGTTCGGTGAATGTGCATATAAAACTAACGGGGTTCGGTACCTCCAACAAGGTTAAGAACCACTGATATAAGTATATACCCTCAACCTTTCAGGGACCATCTTATCAGAAAAAAAACAAGCCCAGGCCCCCACTAATTCTGAATTTAGTGTGTGTTGTACTTTTCATGCTTGTAATTTTGCTGTATTTGTCTGCCACACATTAAAGGTCGGTCCGTAAAAATAATACCTACATTAAACCAGTCCCTGGTAAAAAATCAGGCTGGGGACCCCTGTACTAAAAACCGTCTCATGTGTGATGTCTGTAGGAGTGTTTTCATGCATGTTTGTAATGTTATCAAGCTAGCGTCGTTAGCATGAGCTAATATGCCAACACGTTTACGAGTGTCTGTGTTAGTATTATTAACTTACTTCTTCTGGAAATTCACCGAAACGTCACTGTGGGGTTATTGAGTGTTTCGCTGATTGGAGAGATAACTTGCGCAGCTAGTGGATCCATGACGATGACTGCTGTCTTGTCTGATCAGTCGTTTTACTGCCGTGTTATTTTTCTTCTAAAATTAAGTTGTGCTCCCTGGTCTGAAAAATTTGGTGCTAGAATTAAAGCCATTGTTAATTCCTTTAACACTGCAGCATGTGTGACGTCATGTCTGAATGTGGGTCGGAGTGCATTCGCATTATACATCATATGTTTTTGGTAAAGTGAATGATTACTGTACACGCTGGACTATAAGCTGCTGCTTTTTTTCCCCGCTTTGAACCCTGTGACTTATAATACGGTGCGACTAATTTATGGATAATTTATTTCCCCGCTAATGGCAATAATGCTTTATGTTCGATAGTTTTCATGAAACCCAAGCAGGGGACTGAAATTGTGTGGTTTTGTTCGCACTACCCCGCCATCTTTAGGACAATTTTGCTCACTGCAAGGTTTAAAAATGTGCTTCCTGTTTTAAAAGCGTCCATTTCATTTCTACCTGCATGGTAGTGCTTGTATTAATGCAAATGAGACTTAGAAATTAGACATGAATGCATTCATTACTCCAAGCAACGTTTGTAAGTTTTACTATATAACTAAAATAATTGTTACTTACTAGGATGTAGCAGTGTTTTCATGCCTATTTGTACACGTCATTAGCATTAGCTAATGTTTACCAGTGTCTGTGTTTGTATTATTAACTTACAACACCCCAAGCAATGTTTGTAAGTTACAAGATAACTAAAACAATTCTCACTTACTCAAGTATCCCATGTGTGAAGTCTGTAGGAGAGTTTTCATGCATATTTGTATGTGCTATCGTAATATAATCAAACTGGCGTTGTTAGCATTAGCTTATATGCTAACACATTTAGAAGTGTCTGTGTTAGTATTATTAACTTACAATGGCGTTCTTTTCGTATTGTTTCAGTTTCACAAATTCCTCGGGAAATTCACCAAAACGTCACAGTGGAGTTATTGAGTCTGTTTAGCTGATTGGAGGGCTAGCTTGCGCAGCTAGTGGGTCCATGATGACTGCTTCTGTTTTGTTTGACCAGCTGTTTTACTGCAGTTTAAAAACAGTTACGGTATGTAAAAAAACATTTTTGTGTAGATGACTCTTTTCACAACATATATATCTGGGACTAATATATGGGAAATTATTTGTTTCTTCTGAAATTTAGTGGGTCCGGTGCGCTCTATGGTCCGTAAAGTACGGTAGTGTATTCTGCACCTGTGGCTGCTGTTGGGTAAGCGTAGCCCATGTTGCCAGCAGCAGGAGGAGCGGCAGGCGCTGGGTAGTAGCCATTTTGCTGGGGAGGCGGAGCATACGGATAACCTGGCGGAGCAGGTGGAGGCGGTGCGTAGCCGTTGGTCATTCCAGGTGAGGGGTAGCCATGATACGAAGGTGCACCGTTGTGGGCGGGAGTCCCACGAGAAGCTGCAACACAAAGTGATGACACGCATTTTGCAAGGATTTACGCCATCTGCGGAAACTCTGCAACAACGGACGCAAATGAACAAACCGTTTGTGG
The DNA here is from genome assembly GCF_033978795.1 of Nerophis ophidion. Taxonomy (NCBI): domain Eukaryota; kingdom Metazoa; phylum Chordata; class Actinopteri; order Syngnathiformes; family Syngnathidae; genus Nerophis; species Nerophis ophidion. The sequence continues at coordinate 33,658,251 of NC_084633.1, read as the reverse complement.
CCAGTTTGAAGAGATGTTGGCCCACGTCGATGGCGCCGCCGCTTGGGAAGGACATCTTGAAATTTGCCTGGCCCTCCCAGCCACCTGGGAAGAGACGGCAACGCGTGAGTGGACAATTGGATTGACACAGTCTATATCGGGCCACCGACCGTTGGGCTCGGCGGACACTGTCCCTTTAATGTAGTTGGCAGCAAAGACGGGTTGCTCGATGCTGCAGTCCTTCATCAGATAGTAGGGGAACATGGCCGAGCCCAGGCAGTCCTTTGTGTTGCTGGACACAAACACCATCTGAGCCAGCAGCAGATAAAAGAGTGTTATGAGTGCCAGAGGCAGCGAGGGCGGAGTGGTGTGGTGTGGCGTGGGCAGCAGTACCCTGTATGCTGTCAGGTACACGCTCCCCTTCTTGGTGCCCTTCAGCAGGTCCGTCTTACAGGTGACATCACTGAAGGACAGCTCCACGTTCTTACATTCCCTTAGAACACTGAGAAGGACAAAGTGAAATATACATGACTGCGTGATTCTCAATTATTTTCTGTCACACCCCCTTCTCTTCTGAAGTTAATGTTTTTTGTATGTGTTAGGATAGTTCTTTACTTAGAATACTATTACGCCTTTGCCTCTCATCCTCCTGCTATCCCCCGACAACTCACGGCCCCCCGAGGGGGGACCCTCCAAACTATTTAAAAAGCACTGCATTAACAAGCTGTTTGGAACTTACTCACAGTTTCTTCACAAGATTTTTTTCACGCCAACAAAAACAAAAGTTTATCTATCTGTATGTGTCAAGATAAACGTCAGTGGTTCTAAATCTGTCACGCCCCCCTATAAAAAGGGACATCCACCCTCCCCCCACCTGAAGTTATTTTTTATCTGTATGTTATAAGATAGTTATTTATTAATACCAAATATACTATTACGCCATTGGCTCTCATGCCCCCGCTACCCGCCAACCCCTCATGCCTCTCCATTGGGAACCTCCCAACTATTTAAAAAGCACTGCAACTGGAACTTACTCACAGTATAATTTTACTGAGAAACAGATTTTTGTCATGCCCACCAAAATAAATGTTTGTCTGTATGTGTTTAGATTAGGGGTCGGCAACCCAAAATGTTGAAAGAGCCATATTGGACCACAAATACAAAAAAGTAATCGGTTTGGAGCCGCAAGAAATTAAAAACCATAAGTAACTGTTATGACGTAAGTGTCTATATTAGCTATATTATCCGACTATCAAAATAACTGTGTCGCAGGCTGACGCTACAGAAATGTTGAAATATAATATTTATTCTAAACATTTTTGTAACATTGGAAAACATTAGTACAACTTCTCAGAAGGTGAGATAACTCCTGGAAATAACCGTCTTAGAATGGTCAAAGGTATAGATGTGTGTCCAAGTTAAAAGAAACGGCAGGCTGTCTTCTTCTAATGGATCAATTACAATCTTTGCAAGCTAAGTAGTGTTTGCTGTGGTCTGGAACAACATGGCACACAAACAACTATCAGAAATGCAGCCAATATTACATACAGATATTGTGTGATAAAAGATGGAAGATACAACTAAACAATTAAATGAACGCAGATATACCTACAAACGAGGCATGATGATGCAATATGTACATACAGCTAGCCTAAACAGCATGTTAGCATCAATTAGCTTGGAGTCATGCAATGACGTCAACAAAACTCACCTTTGTGCATTCATTCACAGTATAAAACATTGGGTGGACAAAATGAGACTGGCATAAAACACAGCGTCGGAGAAAGTTATGGATATAAACAAACTGTCAAGTCCAAGTCCACACAACGGTGAGTTCAAGGCCCGCTGAAATTAGTAGGACAAAACGGCGTTGCCAAATACTCCCATCAGTGAAGCATATACTTAAACTTACTCAACAGTTGGCTTTCTAACAATGAGTAAAGTTTGTGTCGTGTTTGTCCTCCTACAAAAACCATATTACAACAAAAAAATTATTTTTCACACAATTTTTTTTCCATTTCCATACGTTTTTGAAAAATTTCCACGGAGCCACCAGGACGCCGCTAAAGAGCCGCATGTGGTTTTAGAGCCGCGGGTTGCTGACCTCTGGTTTGGCTAAACGCCAGTGGTTTTTCATTATATTCTCTCACATCCCCCCGCTCCCAAGGGACATTTTTTTTCATGCCCCCCTACTTGAAGTATTTTTTTATCTGTACATTTCACGATTGTTCTTTACGAATACTAAAGATACTATTGCGTCTTTGCCTCTCACACCTCCCACCTAGGAGGACCTTCCAAACTATTTAAATGCACTGCAATAAAAAGGCTGTTTGGAACTTACTCATAGTTAAATTTTACCAGGAGACCGAATAAATGTTTGTTTATCTGTATGTATCAAGATAAATGCCAGTGGTTCTCAATTATTTTCTCTCACGCTCCTCTCTAAAGGCCTACTGAAATGAGATTTTCTTATTTAAACGGGGATAGCAGGTCCATTCTATGTGTCACAGTTGATCATTTTGCGATATTGCCATATTTTTGTTGAAAGGATTTAGTAGAGAACATCCACGATAAAGTCCGCAACTGTCGGTGTAAAGAGAAAGGCCCTGCCTCTACCGGAAGTCGCAGACGATGACGTCGCAAGTGTGGGGGCTCCTCACATATTCACATTGCTTTTAATAGGAGCCTCCAACAAAAAGTGCTATTCGGACCGAGAAAACGACAATTTCCCCATTAATTTGAGCGAGGATGAAAGCTTCGTGTTTAAAGATATTGATAGCGACGGACAAAAAAATAAAAATAAATAAAAAATAAAAAAAGAGTTAAAGAAAAAAATGGGACGGATTCCGATGTTTTTAAACACATTTAATAGGATAATTCTGGGAAATCCCTTTTTTTTCTATTGTGTTGCTAGTGTTTCAGTAAGTTTAATATTACCTATTAGTCGGAGGTATACGTCCACGGGTGTGTTGGCGCCACTGTCTCAGGGAAGTCGACGGCAGCTTCATTGACGGCCCAAGCTCAGCTTTTCTCCGGTAAGAAACGAGTTCTTAACCACAATTTTCTCACCGAAAACTGCTGGTTGACATTCGGTAGGGATTCATGTTGGCTTGACCGCGCTCTGATCCATTGTAAATTTTCACCTCTGGGAATTTTAAACAAGGAATCACCGTGTGTTTGTGTGGCTAAAGGCTAAAGCTTCCCAACTCCATCTTTCTACTGTGACTTTTCCAATATTAATTTAACAAATTGCAAAAGATTCAGCAACACAGATGTCCAAAATACTGTGTAATTATGCCGTTAAAGCAAACGACATTTAGCTAAAATGTGTGACGTCTTGCGTACACGTCACCATTACACAACGTTTTCAAGACGAAACTACCGGGAAATTTAACATTGTAATTTAGTAAACTAAAAAGGCTGTATTGGCATGTGTTGCAATGTTAATATTTCATATTTGATATATAAACTATCAGACTGAGTGGTGGGTAGTAGTGGGTTTCAGTAGGCCTTTAAGGGACATAAATGTTTTCTCACGCCCTCTGAAGTTAATGTTTTTTCATATCTTTATGTGTCAAGATAGTTATTTACAAAAATAAAAATTCTATTTTGCCATTACCTTTCACGCCCACTTTCTCTCAAGACCTCATGGCACCACCCCGGGGGTACGCCCAAACTACTTAAAAAGCTGTTTGGAACTAATTCACAGTTAAATTTGACTAAGACACAGAATTTTTTTCACGCCCACCAAAATGAATGTTTCTATCTGTATGTGTCTAAACATACGCCAGTGGTTCTCAATTATTTTCTCTCACAACCCCCAAAAGGGACACATTATTTTCACGCCCCACCCAAATTAATTTTTTCATCTATATGTTTCAAGATAGTTCTTTACGAACACTAACGCTCTACAAGCGGCACTTTAAAAGATATCTAGCTGGCCGCAAGCCGGCCACTAACGTCAGCCCACAGTGTTTTGCATTTTTAATGTTTTAGCTACTTCTAAATCACTAATCCTCATCTCCATGACGAAAAATAAATAAAGTATGTTTCTTACAAGGAGGATACAATAGAAAACAGCAGGCTAGTGCTCCTTAATGGAGACAAATGGGTGGATCTATATAAATATCTACTGTAACGATACCAGGTACAACAGCCGTATATAGTCAATGATACAATGATTTACATCCTCATTTGACAGATGCTGGCTTTTGAACTTTGCGCCTATAAAAATCCGGATTTTTCTTTTTCTCTTTGTTCCGGAGGACACGATGTCCACAGTTTCCAAAAACAATTTGAAATGTGGACTCGTCAGACCACAGAACACTTTTCCACTTTGCATCAGTCCATCTTCGATGAACTTGGGCCCAGGGAAGCTGGCGGTGTTTCTGGGTGTTGTTGATAAATGGCTTTCGCTTTACATAGTACAGTTTTAACTTGCACTTACGGATGTAGCGACAAACTGTAGGTACTGACAGTGGTTTTCTGAAGTATTCCTGAGCCCATGTGGTGATATCCTTTACACACTGATGTCGCCTTTTGATGCAGTACCGCCTGAGGGATCGAAGGTCACGAGCATTGCCGCTTACGTGCAGTGATTTCTCCAGATTTTATGAATCTTTTGATGATATTACGGACTGTAGATGATGCAATCCCTAAATTCCTTGTAATAGCTCGTTGAGAAATGTTGTTCTTAAACTGTTGGGACAATTTGCTCTCGCATTTGTTCACAAAGTGGTGACCCTCGATCCATCCTTGTTTGTGACTGACTGAACATTTCATGAAAGCTGCTTTTATACCCAATAATAGCCTGTTCACCTGTGGGATGCTCCAAATAACTGTTTGATGAGCATTCCTCAACTTTCTCAGTCTTTTTTGCCACGTGTGCCAGCTTCTTTGAAACAAGTGGCAAGCATTAATTTCCCAATGAGCTGATATGTGCAAAAAATAACAAAGTTTACCAATTCAAACATTAAGTATCTTGTCTTTGCAGTCTATTCAATTGAATATAGGCATAAAATTATTTGCACATCAGTGTATTCTGTTTTTGTTTATTATTTACACAGTGTGCTAACGTCACTGGTTTTGGGTTTTGTATGATCCTGTAACTACTTGGTATTGGATTGATATAGACATTTGTAAAATCACCCAAAACATATGTAAAGTATTCAAACAACAGAAGAATAAGTGTGTATTGCATTTAATTGTTGATAAAACATGTTATGACAGAAACTAAAGAGATATTAACAGTAAATGAACAAGTAAATTAACAATCCATTTAGGGCTGGGCGATATATCGATATACTCGATATATCCCGGGTTTGTCTCTGTGCGATATAGAAAATGACTATATTGCGATATTCGAGTATACGTTTTAGCTGCTGACATTACACTACAGGCTCTTCTTCACTCTTTCTTGTCTCTCCTTCTCACAGACAGCAAGCGCAACTTCTTACATACGTCACATACGTATACACCCTCGCAGAGCAGAGAGGTAGCAGCATGGGGTAACGTTAGCTGTAATGCTAGCGGAGCCGTGCGAGTGGTAATACGAGAAAAAAGGATGTGCGGATCTGGTAACAAATGAAGGAAGAATTAATTCCCAAGATAAACAGCAGTGGGTCCATCGTCTGGCGGTGGTTTGGCTTCCAGTGGGAATATGTCGAACAGACAACCATAATTTGTCAAGTGTGGGGAAAAAGCGCTGCTCCAAAAAGTAGCATTACTGATAATATGTAGCATCATTTGAAAAGTCACCTGCTAGAGAATGAAATGTGCTTACTCCCCATGTCAACATCTCCACACCAACAAAATGCAGAGGCAACCATTTCCACATGAAAAAAAGGAGATAATGTCCGCAGTAACCTACCACATAGCGAAGGACAAACACCATGATTTCCTGTTATGCAGCTCATTTTTGTTTGACACTTATTAAAATATCTTGTGTGACATCATGCAGAAATGTGCACTTTATTTGTTTTAAACTATTGTAGTGGCGTTCTGTACAAAAAGTGCACTTTAATTTTGTGTGGTTATGATATGGCATCTTAGTGACATCATGCACAAAAGTGCACTAATAGCTTATTTTAAAATGTCTCTGACAATCGTTCACTTTCTGTTTTGGAAATGACGAATGTTTGTGCCACTGTTTAATAATTTTTAATAAATACAGTTTTGGTCAATTGACTTAGTTGTGATTTCCTCCTCTGCATGAAAGTTTAAAATGAGCATATATTAATGCAGTATGAACGAGAATGTTTCCATGTAGACACATAGAATCATCATACTGCTGTGATTATATGCATCAAGTGTTCATTCAAAGTTAAAGGCCTACTGAAATGAGATTTTCTTATTTAAACGGGGATAGCAGGTCCATTCTATGTGTCATACTTGATCATTTCGCGATATTGCCATATTTTTGCTGAAAGGATTTATTAGAGAACATGGACGATAAAGTTCGCAACTTTTGGTCGCTAGTAAAAAAGCTTTGCCTGTACCGGAAGTAGCAGATGATGTGCGCGTGATGTCACCGGTGTGAGGGCTCCTCACATCCTCACATTGTTTATAATGTGAGCCACCAGCAGTAAGAGCACTTCGGACCGAGAAAGCGACAATTTCCCCATTAATTTGAGCGAGGATGAAAGATTTTTGGATGAGGAAAGTTAGAGTGAAGCACTAATAAAAAAAAAAAATAATAAAAGAAAAGGCGACGGCTCCAGTGGGAGAGTTTCAGATGTAATTAGACACATTTACTAGGATAATTCTGGAAAATCCCTTATCTGCTTATTGTGTTAATAGTATTTTAGTGTCATACCTGAAAGTCGGATGGCTGCGGTGAACGCCAGTGTCTCTGAGAGAAGCCGAGGAGCCGGGTGAGGTCGCATAATCCACTCAAGTCTCCGGTAAGAGCCGACTTAATATCACAATTTTACCATCCAAAAATGTGTTGGTTGACGTAGAGAAACATGTCCGCTTGACCGCTCTGTGTTAGAAACATATCCACCACAGTGGATATGTTTCTTTTAGTTTTTATTCATTGCTGTATGTAGAAGTGTCTGGTTGTATCTGCTGCTTTAATGTCTTTAATGTCCTCTGTGTTCTTTAATGTTTGATGTTTCCCTCTTACACACGGAAGAGGGCTGTGTACCATGGCTATGAGTTGTTGTTTTTTTCCCTTGGCCTCTGTCTGCACCTCCTCTCCAGGGCCCAGGCTAAGACCGATTTTTTTTATTTTATTTTAATCTTCTATTTTTTTCTCCCATTTACCCCCCCCCCCCCCCCCCCCCCCCCCTTGTTTACCTGTATCTCATCTTTTTTGTAAGGGGCGCTGGAAGCCGGCAGACCCGTCAGCGATCCTGTTCTGTCTCTCTGTAATGTTTGTCTAAACTTGAATGGGATTGTGCTGAAAATGTAAATTTTCCTGAAGGAACTCTCCGGACGGAATAAATAAAGTACTATCTAATCTAATGTTAAAGCTTCACAACAAACAAAGAAACACCGGCTGTGTTTCGGTGCGAAAGACAGCTCTAATCCACCGCTTTCCACCAACAGCATTCTTATTTGACGTCTCCATTATTAATTGAACAAATTGAAAAAGATTCAGCGACACAGATGTCCAAAATACTGTGTAATTAAGCGATGAAAAGAGACGACTTTTAGCCGTGAGTGGTGCTGGGCTGAAATGTCCGCTCTAACCAATAACGTCACAAGCACGCGTCAACATAAGCGTCATCATTCCGCGACGTTTTCAACAGGATACCTCGGAGGAAATTTAAAATTGCAATTTAGTAAACTGAACCGGCCTTATTGTTTAAGATTTCATCATTGATATATAAACTATCAGACTGCGTGGTCGGTAGTAGTGGGTTTCAGCAGGCCTGTAAAATGGGCATATATTAATGCAGTATGAACAAGAATGTTTTCATGTAGACATATAGAATCATCATACTGCTGTGATTATATGCATCAAGTGTTCATTCAAGGTTAAGGCAAAATATCAAGATATGTATCATGTATCATGATATGGCCTAAAAATATCGAGATATTTAAAAAAGGCCATATCGCCCAGCCCTAAATCCATTCCTCCCGCTTGTCCCTTCTAATTTAGACAAAATGATACAGAAATGACACAATATGTTACTGGGTACGTCAGTAACCACATTTTTGTCCGTTATGTTAAAGGCCTACTGAAACCCACTACGACCGACCATGCAGTCTGATTATATCATCGATGAAATATTAACATTGCAACACATGCCAATACGGCCTTTTTAGTTTACTAAATTGCAATTTTAAATTTCCTGGGAGTTTCTTGTTGAAAATGTCACGGACTGTGAGGAAACATTAGCGCTGCCCACACACACAGCTAAAAGTCGTCTGCTTTAACCGCATAATTATACAGTATTTTGGACATCTGTGTTGCTGAATCTTTTGCAATGTGTTCATTTATTAATGGAGACTATAAAGAACAATGCTGTTGGTGGAAAGCGGTGGATTCCAGCTGTCTTTAGCACCGAAATCCAGCCGGCGTTTCTTTGTTTGTTGTGAAAGCAGAGCGGTCAAGCGAACATGTTTTCTCTCCGTCAACCAGCATGTTTTTGGATGGGGAAATTGTGATATATATCTTACCGAAGACATCCGTGGATTATTCGTCGTTCTGCAGCAGCTGTGAGCTTGGCTCCTCGGCTTCTCTCTGAGACACAGTGTGTTCAACCCAGCCATCCGAACTCGAGGTATGTCTTTACAATCTTTACTTTACAATCTTTAAAATCTCACTAAAACACTATTAAAACAATAAGCAGATAAGGGATCTTCCAGAATTTCCTAGTACGTGTCCAATTACATCTGAAACGCTCACACTGGCGTTGCCCGGAGCTGTCGCTTTTTTTTTTTTTTCTAGTCCGTCGCTATCAATATCGTCAAACACGAATCTTTCATCCTCGCTCCAATTAATGGGGAAATTGTCGCTTTCTCGTTCAGAATCGCTCGCGCTGCTGGCGTCCATGATTATAATCAATGGGTGGATGTGAGAAGTTTGACAATCTGTGACGTTACACGCACTACTTCCGGGAAAGCCAGGGCTTTTTTAAGAGCGATCAAAAGTTGCGAACTTTATCGTCGATTTTCTCTACTAAATCCTTTCAGCAAAAAAATGGTAATATCGCGAAATGATCAAGTATGACACATAGAATGGACCTGCTATCCCCGTTTAAATAAGAAATTCTCATTTCAGTAGGCCTTTAACTATTCACAATTGTTCTTTGATTGCTAGTACGTAGCTTTAATGTATCAAATGATTTCCTGTTAAAACGAAACCATACGTGACATTTTTGTGTTCCCCTCTATTTTTGTTAAGTATCGAAAAGTATCGAAATACATTTTGGTACCGGTAGCGTAATATCGGTATCGGCACAAGCCTAAGCGATGGTATGTTGACATCTCAGACGATGTCAACATCCAGGCAAGACACTTCCTGTTTTGAAAGTGAACTTAATAGCCACACAAATAAGGTCGGCAACATTATTATATTCATCTTAGTTAGGTAATGAGTTAAAATACAAGCGTTTAAAAAAAGGCATCACGTGACCACGCTGGTGTTTGCTAGCTAAGCTAGCTAAAGTAGGCCACTAAGCTAGCAGTTCCATGGCGCCGGGAAGTAAACAAGCCAAGCGGAGACTCGACCGAATTTGTTGTAAAGTATCACTTTGGCCACTCACCTTTCCCCGTTGGTGATTAAAACCCCGCCGTTCTGAGAGTGGTTTCTGTTAAACGCCATGGCGACGACAAGCCCTCCTAATAATGCTCAGTTCTGTTTTGTGCGCAGCTGACAGGCACGCAGTGACGTCACGAGTGTTACGTCACAGCACCAGCTGGTCACTTCGGAACTTTCCGTACACACACACTCAAAAAGGCTGTAAACAGCTTATATAAATGTTTCCGAAACGTGCCCTTGACTGACATTTATATCATTCAGATGGGTAAAAAATATGTTTTACTTTTTTTGTTCTGTTATTTGCCTAAAGGCTGAAAACGTATGTTTATGTAACGTAGCACGTGATGGCAAGCCAGCTATTTGGTTGTTTTCAAAGGGCGTGCGCACAATGACGTCACTACATGATTCTCGAAGGATTCAAATCGTGTGTGTTTAAACATTTTATTAAAATACAGCGTTTTAAAATTTGGCGTTCAAAAGATAATCCATCCATCCAACCATCCATTTTTTTTACCGCTTGTCCCGTTCGGGGGGTTATGGAGCCTATCTCAGCTGCATTCGGGCGGAAGGCGGCGTACACCCTGGACAAGTCACATAGACAGACAACATTAACACTCACATTCACACACTTAAATGGACAAATTCCATGTAAGTAAAATTTAGTAAATAAAAATTCTGTGTAAAAAAAATCAGTACAGTGTAGTACAGGATATCTTATAATGCAGTTTTACCTTGAAATAAACTAACACTTTTCGGGGGCGGGGGGGTAACAGCGCCCTCACCTGGCTGTAATGAGAGGCACACGAGGTAATGCAGAATATCCCGTGTGTGGAGGGCCAAATGAGACAAAATGACAATATTAAATAAAAATAAAACTTAAATACTTACATTTATATTAAATGTGTCATTACTTTAATACATGTAAAATTACATTTGAATATTTAGTCATTTAATAGACTATTTGTTGTGATTAAATTAATTGTTTTATTATTCAATTAATTAAATGTTATGACACACGTAAGTAATTATTTAAAAATGTATTAGTTTGCTTAATTTTGTCCGTTTTTTATTTATTTATTTAATTTTCCTGCGGGAACTCTCCTTAAGGAATCAATAAAGTATTATCTATCTATCTACCACTACCTCTACCTCTATATATATATATATATATATATATATATATATATTATATTTGAAATAATCTACAAATTTCAATTTCTATTAGCTCCAAATGGGCAGAAAATCATGAAAGTTCATTTTAAAGAACATTTTCAAAAATATTGATAAAAAATAAATAAGTAATATATGTTTAAAATTCTAATATAATTTTTATACCATTTTCTTTTTTCCTTTTGTTCTTTTTATTTCAAAAAGTATTATTAAAAAAATTAAAAATGATATATATTTTTAAAAACTAATTCAACATTTTTATTTTGTTAATTTTCTTAGCTTCAAAGGGTTTGGAAATCCTAAAAAAGGTAAATCTGAAGGAAGAAAACGGTTTTAAAAGTGTGCTGTACAACACATTAGTTTTTTTATTTTGTTTGTTTATTCTAAAAATGTATATGAATAAAGAAAAATTGTGTATTTAAAAAAATGAAATCAATTTTTTTTTTGCTTCAAATGGTCAGGAAATCATGAAAAAAAAAGTTAATTTGAAAGAAGAAAATAGTTTTGAAAGTGTTCTGTACAGCTTGTTACCATTAATTTTTTGTATTTTTTTTTATTTTTTTTTATTTAAAAACAATTTAAATAAAGTAAATAAATAAAAATAATATATTTAAAATATATTACAAAATGTAGCATTTTTAATTAGTTTTTTTTTAGCTTCAAATTGTCAGGAAAACCGGGAAAAAGTTAAATTAAAATTAAAAAAATTTTGAATATATATATATATTTTTTATTTCATTTGTTTTATTTTTTTTTATTTTATTTATTTATTTATTTATTTTTACAAAATTAAATCTTTTTTGGAAAATAATTTTAACTAGGTGTTTTTAAAGCTTCAAATGGTCAGGAAATTATGAAAAACGTTAATTAAAAAATAGTTTTGAAGGGGGCTGTACAACACACTTGATACAATTTTCTTTTTTTCTTTTTCTTTTAAACATTTAAATAAATAAATTAAAATAGTATATTGAAAATACACAACAAAATTAAAAACATTTAATTTGTTTTTTTTTTAGCTTCAAAAGGTCAGGAAATCCTGGAAAAAAAGTAAATTTGAAAGAAGAAAATAGTAGTCAGCATTTCAGGGGTTAAAGATGAGCACCTGGCAAGTGAAGTGTGCAGCAGGCTTCCAACCAATTAGCGCTAATTGGGTGGTCATGTGACACCTGTCCAAGCCACTCGAAGGTGGTGACACAGAGTAAAAACATTTGATCTGCGAGGAGATGAATTGCAACTTTGCTCACTTCTGTTTCTTGTTGCTATTTTGGAGCGTTGCCTGCGGTCTGCGGGCAGAGAAACGCAGGACACGCACGCAAAGACTGGTCCTGCCTCGAGTCAGCTGCTCCCACCGCGGCATAAAAGCAGTGTTTGGGTCAAAGGTCAACAATAATCCACGTGTAATAGGTGAGATTGTTGTGGAGTAAAAATGGAACACTACACTTCTCCCAAAGATGGAAATGTTTGTGTTCATGTCAGACTTGTCGGGGGCCACAGTGTCAGTGCCCCACCATGAGGGCCCCTGCGGGGTCCAAGTGAGTGGACTGAACAACCCGGTGGTCTTCAGCAGATATGACAGCTGCTACGCCCGAGTCCAGGTAAACGATCTTCCAGCAACAAGACTTTGGTCATCATTTGTGTCAAAAGCTTTTCTTTTCTTTAACACTGAATTTATGTAACGGAATGTTTTTTGGGCTCGCTATTTTTTACTTATGATGCAATTTTTATCACATAAAAATATACATAATTTTATGCACAAAATGTTTGTTTACACTGAATTTTTCTGCACAATTTTTTGACACCGACCCCAAAAGGGACAAGCGGTAAGAAATGGATGGTATTTTAATGCATTGTTTTTTTTTTATATATACACTGAATTCTTTTACACTGAATTTTAATTCACCAAATATTTTTACGCTGAATATTAATACACTGATTTTATTTTTATTTTTACACTGTATGTTTTTACACTGATTTTTAATGCACCATTTAAAAATTAAAATAAAAAATAAAAACATTTACACTGAAGTTTTTCCTACTAAACTAAATTTTAAAACTGTATTTTGAAAAAGTCAATTTTTAAAAGCACAAATTTAGCTTGCAAATTTCTATTCAATAAAATTGTCAGAATCCATCCATCTTTTTCCGCTTATCTGAGGTCAGGTCGCGGGGGCAGCAGCCTAAGTAGGGAGGCCCAGACTTCCCTCTCCCCAGTCACTGCCCAGTTCCTCCCGGAGGATCCTGAGGTGTTCCCAGGCCAGCCGGGAGACATAGTCTTCCCAAAGTGTCCTGTGTCTTCGCCGTGCCTGAAACACCTCACTTGGGAGGCGTTTGGGTGGCATCCTGACCAGATGCACAACCACCTCATCTGGCTCCTCTCTCGACATTTTTTTTCCCTGAATTTTAATGCACTGAATTTTTTTATACACTTAATTTTTTTACACTGAATTTACGCTAAATATTAATGCACTGATTATTTTTTTTGTGTGTTTTTACACTGAATGTTTTTACACTCCTATAGTATAGCTACATGAGTATAGCGATATAGCTCGGTTGGTAAAGTGGCCGTGCCAGCAACTTGAAGGTTCCAGGTTCGATCCCTGCTTCCGCCATCCTAACCACTGCCGTTGTGTTCTTGGGCAAGACACTTTACCCACCTGACCCCAATGCCACCCACACTGGTGTAAATGTAACTTACATATTGAGTTTCACTATGTAAAGCGCTTTGAGTCACTAGAGAAAAGCGCTATATAAATATAATTCGTTTCAATTTCAATGCACCAATTTTCTTTTTTTTTTACACATTTTTCCCACTAAAATGTTTGAACTAAATTTTACATCGGTATTTTGAAAAACTAAAATATTAAAAGCACAAATTTAGCTAACAAATTTCTATTCAATAAAATAGGGACGGCGTGGCGCAGTGGGAGAGTGGCCGTGCGCAACCCGAGCGTCCCTGGTTCAAATCCCACCTAGTACCAACCTCGTCACGTCTGTTGTGTCCTGAGCAAGACACTTCACCCTTGCTCCTGATGGGTGCTGGTTGGCGCCTTGCATGGCAGCTCCCTCCATCAGTGTGTGAATGTGTGTGTGAATGGGTAAATGTGGAAGTAGTGTCAAAGCGCTTTGAGTACTTTGAAGGTAGAAAAGCGCTATACAAGTACAACCCATTTATCATTTAAAATGGTCAGGATGATTTTATTTTACAAAATGCCATCCATCCATCTTCTTCCGCTTATCTGAGGTCAGGTCGCGGGGGCAGCAGCCTAAGCAGGGAAGCCGACACCTTTTTTTTTTTTTTACAAAATAAACACGCAAAAACTTGGATTACATAAATTGTATACAAAAAGGTTTTGTTATAAATACAAATTATTGGGATTATGAATATTTGGCCATTGAATGATTCAGTTCCCATTCCTGGGTTGACTATTCAATTCAGAATCGATTCTCGATTCAAACCAAATTTCGCAATGTATAATAATCATCAAACCTTTTTGTTACAGGTTAGAAAAGCTCCTTCTGGTTGCATAAAGGTGGCTTAAAAATGTATTTTAATAAATAGATTCTTGTGAATTTCTATTTTTAATCAAGCTTTAAAATTTTAGAATCCATATAGAATGGGGTCGAATAAAAATCGCAACTCGGATATGAATCGATTTATTTTGAGCACCTCTGCAGATTAACCTACGTATACTGCGCAAAACCGGCTTTTCTTGCCTCTTGGCGCATGTTTGATCTTTTTGATCTCTTTGATCTTTACCGTTGTTTTGAAATTGTAAAGGCACCTTGGTATTGTCGTGCAATACTAAGATACAAAAATAATATGCAGTAGCATAGTGCCGCTAATGGCTAGCGGGCAACTGGCGTGTTGATCACCATCTTCGAGCTAACTCGCTAATCGCTTGATGACTGACGCGCTAAGTGCCATAGTTTACAACTGGCAGGCTAATCGCTGGCTTACAACTACCGTGCCAGTTGTAAGCCGACGAGTAGTGCATTAACTGCCGACTGACTTGTGGGCGCGGTAATGCCGGATGTAAGGTGACGGCTAACTGACGTGGGGATTATAATTATTTAGTTTAGGTCTACAGTAACCCCCCCCCTGCAGTACCACTGCAGACCCCCAGGGGCGACGACCCCTGTTGAGGACCTGTTCAAGACTAATAGCCAACTATTCCCCAACAGAATGAAGCGGTAGGAATGTCTAAGAATTAAGACTTATGTGCTGCGTGACTTTGAACCCACAGGGGAGCAAGGTGGTGGTCTCTCTGCAGGTGCAGCTGACAGGAGAGGATAGATGGTTCCGGGTCCACGTCAGTTGTCCTCTGAGGGGGAGCTCCGTGGTCAGGACGCCACCGTCGCCTCATGGTGAGTGCAGAAGAGCCGATTGACTCCTGTACCGTGGTTAATGGCTGTCATATAAAAACATAATGAAGGTACACCATAATTAATAATGGTGTACCGTGGTTAATAATGGTACACCGACCAGAGTCCGACAATAAAAAAGTTCCCACATTTACCACTGTCCCACAATAAAAAGGTCCCACACATACAGTCCGACAATAAAAAAAAAAAAGTCCCACACGTACAGTCCGACAATAAAAAAGTTCCCACACGTACAACAGTCCGACCATAAAAACAAAAGGTCCCACACGCGGCGTCCGACAATAAAAAAGTTCCCACACGTACAACAGTCCGACAATAAATAAGGTCCCACACGTACAACAGTCCGACAATAAATAAGGTCCCACACGTACGGTCCGACAATAAAAAAAAGGTCCCACACGTACGGTCCGACGATAAAAAAAGGTCCCACACGTACGGTCCGACGATAAAAAAAGGTCCCACACGTACGGTCCGACGATAAAAAAAGGTCCCACACGTACGGTCCGACGATAAAAAAAGGTCCCACACGTACGGTCCGACGATAAAAAAAGGTCCCACACGTACGGTCCGACGATAAAAAAAGGTCCCACACGTACGGTCCGACGATAAAAAAAGGTCCCACACGTACGGTCCGACGATAAAAAAAGGTCCCACACGTACAGTCCGACAAAGAAAAAAAAGTCCCACACGTACAGTCTGACGATAAAAAAGTTCCCAAACGTACAACAGTCCGACCATAAAAACAAAAGGTCCCAGACGCGCCGTCCGACAATAAAAAAAGTTCCCACACGTACAACAGTCCGACAATAAAAAAAGGTCCCACGCGTACAGTCCGACAATAAAAAAAGGTCCCACACGTACAGTCCGACGATAAAAAAGGTCCCACACATACAGTCGGACAATAAGAAAAGGTCTGACACATGCCGTCTGACAATAAAAAGGTCCCACACGTGCAGTCAGACAATAAAAAAGTTCCCACACGTACAACAGTCCGACCATAAAAACAAAAGGTCCCACACGCGCCGTCCGACAATAAAAAGGTCCCACACATACAGTCCGACAAAGAAAAAAAAAGTCCCACACGTACAGTCCGACAATAAAAAAGTTCCCACACGTACAACAGTCCGACCATAAAAACAAAAGGTCCCACACGCGCCGTCCGACAATAAAAAAAGTTCCCACACGTACAACAGTCCGACAATAAAAAAAGGTCCCACGCGTACAGTCCGACAATAAAAAAAGGTCCCACACGTACAGTCCGACGATAAAAAAGGTCCCACACATACAGTCGGACAATAAGAAAAGGTCTGACACATGCCGTCTGACAATAAAAAGGTCCCACACGTGCAGTCAGACAATAAAAAAGTTCCCACACGTACAACAGTCCGACCATAAAAACAAAAGGTCCCACACGCGCCGTCCGACAATAAAAAGGTCCCACACATACAGTCCGACAATAAAGAAAAAAAAAGTCCCACACGTACAGTCCGACAATAAAAAAGTTCCCACACGTACAACAGTCCGACCATAAAAACAAAAGGTCCCACACGCGCCGTCCGACAATAAGAAAAGTTCCCACACGTACAGTCCGACAATGAAAAAGGTCCCACACGTACAGTCCGACGATAAAAAAAGGTCCCACACGTACGGTCCGACGATAAAAAAAAGGTCCCACACGTACAGTCCGACGATAAAAAAGGTCCCACACATACAGTCGGACAATAAAAAAAAAAAAAGGTCTGACACATGCCGTCTGACAATAAAAAGGTTCCACACGTGCAGTCGGACAATAAAAAAGTTCCCACACGTACAACAGTCCGACCACAAAAACAAAAGGTCCCACACGCGCCGTGCGACAATTAAAAGGTCCCACACGCACAGTCCGACAATAAAAAAGTTCCCACACGTACAACAGTCCGACCATAAAAACAAAAGGTCCGACATGCGCCGTCCGACAATAAAAAAGGTCCCACACGCGCCGTCAGACACTAAAAAAGTTCCCACACGTACAACAGTGCGACAATAAAAAAGGTCCCACACGTACAACAGTACGACAATAAAAAAAGGTCCCACACGTACGGTCCGACGATAAAAAAAGGTCCCACACGTACAGTCCGACGATAAAAAAGGTCCCACACATACAGTCCGACAATAAAGAAAAAAAAGTCCCACACGTACAGTCCGACAATAAAAAAGTTCTCACACGTACAACAGTCCGACAATAAAAAAGGTCCCACACGTACGGTCCGACGATTAAAAAAAGGTCCCGCACGTACGGTCCGACGATTAAAAAAAGGTCCCACACGTACAGTCCGACGATAAAAAAGGTCCCACACATACAGTCGGACAATAAAAAAAAAAAAGGTCTGACACATGCCGTCTGACAATAAAAAAGTTCCCACACGTACAACAGTCCGACCACAAAAACTAAAGGTCCCACACGCGCCGTCCGACAATAAAAAGGTCCCACACGCGCCGTCCGACAATAAAAAGGTCCCACACGCGCCGTCCGACAATAAAAAGGTCCCACACGCGCCGTCCGACAATAAAAAGGTCCCAAACGCACAGTCCGACAATAAAAAAAGGCCCCACCGGCGCAGTCAGACAATAAAAAAAAAAGGTCTCACGCACAATCCGACGATAAAAAAAGTTCCCACATGTACGGTCCGACGATAAAAAAAAGGTCCCACACGTACAGTCCGACAATGAAAAAGTTCCCACACGTACGACAGACTGACAATAAAAACAAAAGGTCCCACACGCGCCGTCCGACAATAAAAAAAGGTCCCACACGTACAGTCTGAGAATAAAAAAGGTCCCACACGTACAGTCAGGCTATTAAAAAGTCTCGCACGCACAATCCAATGATAAAGAGGTCCCACACGTACGGTCCGACATTGAAATGGTCCTACACGCGCAGTCTGACAACAAAAAGGTACCACACGCGCCGTCCGACAATAAAAAAAGGTCCCACACGTACGGTCCGACATTGAAATGGTCCTACACGCGCAGTCTGACAACAAAAAGGTCCCACACGCGCCGTCCGACAATAAAAAAAGGTCCCACACGCGCCGTCCGACAATAAAAAAAGGTCCCACACGCGCCGTCCGACAATAAAAAAAGGTCCCACACGCGCCGACCGACAATAAAAAAAGGTCCCACACGCGCCGTCCGACAATAAAAAAAGGTCCCACACGCGCCGTCCGACAATAAAAAAAGGTCCCACACGCGCCGTCCGACAATCAAAAAAGGTCCCACACGCGCCGTCCGACAATCAAAAAAGGTCCCACACGTACAGTCCGAGAATAAAAAAGGTCCCACACGTACAGTCAGGCTATTAAAAAGTCTCGCACGCACAATCCAACGATAAAGAGGTCCCACACGTACGGTCCGACATTGAAATGGACCCACACGCGCAGTCTGACATTAAAAAGGTCCCACACGCGCAGTCCGACAATAAAAAAAGTTCCCACACGTGCAGTCCGACAATAAAAAGGTCCCACACGTACAACAGTCCGACAATAAAAAGGTCCCACACGTACAACAGTCCGACAATAAAAAGGTCCCACACGTACAACAGTCCGACGATAAAAAGGTCCCACACGTACAACAGTCCGACAATAAAAAGGTCCCACACGTACAACAGTCCGACAATAAAAAGGTCCCACACGTACAACAGTCCGACAATAAAAAAAGGTCCAACACGTACAAAAGTCCGACAATAAAAAAGGTCCCACACGTACAACAGTCTGACCATAAAAACAAAAGGTCCCACACGCGCCGTCCGACAATAAAAAGTTCCCACACGCGCCGTCCGACAATAAATAGGTCCCACACGCGCCGTCCGACAATAAATAGGTCCCACACGCGCAGTCCGATGATAAATAGGTCCCACACGTACAACAGTCTGACAATAAAAAAAGGTCCCACACGTACAACAGTCTGACAATAAAAAAAGGTCCCACACGTACAACAGTCTGACAATAAAAAAAGGTCCCACACGTACAACAGTCCGACAATAAAAAAAGGTCCCACACGTACAACAGTCTGACAATAAAAAAAGGTCCCACACGTACAACAGTCTGACAATAAAAAAAGGTCCCACACGTACAACAGTCTGACAATAAAAAAAGGTCCCACACATACAGTCCGACAATAAAAAAAGGTCCCACACGTACAAAAGTCTGACAATAAAAAAAGGTCTCACACGCACAATCCGACGATTAAAAAAAAAAAAAAAAAAAGTCCCACACGCGCTGTCTGACAATAAAAAAAGTCCCACACGTACAGTATGCCATTAAAAACCTTGCCTAAAACCCACATTTTCTTCCCACAGTCCCTGGAAGGTGTGATGTCCACAAAGACCTAAGAGTGACATGTGGGCAGCAGAGACTGTTGAAGGATTCCTGCTCCAGTCTAGGATGTTGTTTTGACTCACGGGACCAAAGCTGCTACTACAAACTGACCGGTAACAGTCCTCTGCTTTTATTGTCCTTTGGGTTGGACGTGTCTATCGGCAAAAAAACGTGTATCCAAACAGCGATACAAGCAGTCCTGTACATCAAACTAGCGCATTGTTGGAGGAGTGAAGTATTACTATACTTACGTTGCAGTTTTTTTAGTCAATTTCTTTGTTAGCTTTGAAAACTGCAACAATTCAGAGAGAGGCTGAGAGATCGCTAGTGTCGAAGTGTGAAGAGGGTGTGGCATTATGCATAACCTGTGCCGGTACTCATCTCTGATTAGTTTTAGCATAAGACCGCGGGTTCATTGTTGGGCCGCAGCAGTACTCGAGTGTAATACACTTTTCCAGCACTTGTGGCAGTAATGACTAGGGATCTACTATTAAATACAGTTTCAAAGTCCTCAATAATGCCGTGACGTGTGACTGTATCAAACGGAAACTTAAGGAGAGTATTTTTTTTTTCTGGTGTTAGCGTTGGTTGGGTCTGTAAATAAACTACATCTCCCAGAATCCTCTGCACAGCACGGGAACGGCAAGGCCCTAAGCAGGAAGTGACGCATATTTGAGTGGTCGTAGATCAGGGGTGCCCACACTTTTTCTGCAGGCGAGTTACTTTTCAATTGACCAAATCGAGGAGATCTACCTCATTTATATATATAATTTATATTTATTTATTTATGAAAGATACTTTTTTGTTAAGTTAAATGTGTTTTATTATACAAGCATGTGTAACACATATAGATGTCTTTCTTTCATGAAGACTAGACTATAAGTTGGTGTATTACCTGATTCTGATGACTTGCATTGATTGGAATCAGACATTATATGACAGGGGTCGGGAACCTTTTTGTCTGAGAGAGCCAAGAAGCCAAATATTTTAAAATGATTTTCCCTAAGAGCCATATAATATTTTAACACTGAACACAAACGCGTGCATTTTTAAGTAAGACCAACATTTCCAGAGTATAATAGGTCTCTTATTCTTTGTATTAACATTGTTATTCTGAAGTTAACTGTGGAGGGGGCGTTCAGCAAAGCGGGATGTCGCCAGGACCGGCCTCAAAATCAGCGACAGGTGCGTAGATGGTCCACCTGGGCCTTTTTATCTAATCACCTGTCGCTCAGTTATAAGCAGCAGCCAGGAGGAGAGACAGGGTTGGGGCTGGAGCCAGAGCGCGAGTGAGGACTAAAGAGAAAAAGACAATTGCTGGAAAGCAACTGAGAGACTAATTGCAAAAAACAACAACAATATTTTAACCCTAAAACAGGCTGTCATGTCGGTGCTTGGTGGTCTGAAGAACCCCCAGGAGGGCAAGCCCAAAACTAACCAATAATAAATAAATTACTTCTTACCATTAACGCAACTTTTTGAACATAAAAATGCATGAGAATGTTTTATATTTTGAATGTTATTTCTAACACTATGATTACAAGTGGAATTATTCATTACTTATCCTGTTAAGCAATGTCAGCTCAGATTTATCCAAGAGCCAGATGCAGTCATCAAAAGAGCCACATCTGGCTCTAGAGCCATAGGTTCCCTACCCCTGGTATATGATAACGCCCACATTTTCGAATGGAGGAGAAAAAAAAAGTCCTCCTTTCTGTACAATACCACATGAAAGTGGTTGGATTTGGCATCTTATTTATCCAGCTTCCATACGCTTTACAAGAAAAACATTGGCGGGAAATTCCGTAGCTTGCTTGATTGACATTCACAGCACCCGAGGGTTTGTGAGATGACGCTGGCTGCTGTGAGATCATTATGAAAAAATGACCGAGAGGAAAGCGAGAAACACTTTTTTATTTCAACAGACTCTCGCGCCACACCTGCCATCAAAAGCCTAAAGACCGACTGCACATTTCTTATCTTCACAATAAGAGCCCTGCTCCATGCTGCCTGCGCTAACAAAATAAGAGTTTCAGAAAGCTTTCCGAGCGATCGCTTGTGCACGCCAGCTTTCCGAGACTCTTTATTTTGTTAGCGCAGGCAGCATGAAGCAGGGCTTTTATTGTGAAGATAGGAAATGTGCAGTCGGTCTTTAGGCTTTTGACGACAGGTATGGCGCGAGAGTCTGTTGAAATAAAAAGTGTTTCTCGCCTTCCTTTCGGTCATTTTTTCATAATAATGATCTCGCAGCAGCCAGCGTCATCTCACAATAAGACTGACACACCCCCCGCGGTCGACCGGTAGCTTGCGATCGACGTAATGGGCACCTCTGTCGTAGATGATAAAATTTATAGGGGTTTTTTTGGACATGAAATGTGTCCATAACTTGTGGAGTTATGTTGCTAACAAGCCCAAGCCAAAACAAAACGTTTTTGCTGTCTGCAAAACAAAGCGCGCCACTTGTTTCCGAGGCGTCGCAGAACCAGCTGGTCTGATCACCCCAGAAAAATTGTCAACGTGGAAAATACGAGTAGACTAAAAAGCTACATAGATACATCTATTTTCCTACCACTTGTCTCTCAATGTCACTTTTAAAATTGGGGGCCACATTGGGCTAAAAATGTTATATAATGTAAATATAAATAGAAAGTTTGACTCCTACCATGTTTACTTCCATGACAACCTCCTTTTTAAAGTTGTTCAATCATAAATATCAAGCAGGGCAGTGTTATGTGTGACCATGTCTGACATTTTGTGTTGGTTGCAGTTTTTTTTTTGTGCCATGACTAGGGAAGGGGCTTCACGGTGGAAGAGGGGTTAGTGCGTCTGCCTCACAATACAAAGGTCCTGAGAAGTCTGGGGTTCAATCTTGGGCTCGGGATCTTTCTTTGTGGAGTTTGCATGTTCTCCCCGTGAATGCGTGGGTTCCCTCCGGGTACCCCGGCTTCCTCCCACTTCCAAAGACATGCACCTGGGGATAGGTTGATTGGCAACATTGAATTGGCCCTAGTGTGTGAATGTGAGTGTGAATGTTGTCTATCTGTGTTGGCCCTGCAATGAGTGGCGACTTGTCCAGGGTGTACCCCGCCTTCCGCCCAATTGTAGCTGAGATAGGCACCACCAACCCCTAAGGGAATAAGCGATGGAAAAATGGATGGATGGACTACGGAAGGTTGTTTGCATTGGGTCATATAAGTAAATTCAGCGAACGATTAAAGCTCCTTGACCTCACGTCGTCCACTTGACGACATTTTGGCTTTAAAGGCAGTCTTTTAAAGTGAATGCAATCTCTCTGCAGGCAAGATTTTTTTATATATATGGATATTATTGTTTTTGTTTTTTTAACTCAACGTTTCATGGGCCAAATTGAAGACTTAGGTGTGCCGCACATGGCTTGCGGACTGTAGTTTGGACACCAATGCACCACACCCTTTTTACCAAGCTTTTTTGGGGGTATATACAGTATACCGCACTAATATTGTACCTTGGCCTTAATGTCACGATACCATTACATCCCTAGTAATGACTGTATCAAAAAGAAGAATTCTGGAGCAAAAGTCTCAGAAAAGCTTCTCAAGCTGAAAAATTATGACTGAATCGGTGAAGCTATTTTTATTTTCACTTAATTTACTTGACAGTTTATTCATTATAAATTTATTTTGGAGTTTTTTCAACGTAGATGACCCTTCTTAAAACCAATTTTTACTCACTGGCTTCTATGAGACTTTGAACTGTTTAACTTTTTAGCCACTTTTTGTCTGACTGATTGTTCTAGAGATAATATTTTTATCTGATTTTTTTTTTTTTTTTTTTTTAATATAAACCTTGTTTCCATATGAGTTGGGAAATTCTGTTGGATGTAAATATAAACGGAATACAATGATTTTCAAATCATTTTCAACCCATATTCAGTTGAATATGCTACAAAGAACATATTTGATGTTTAAACTGATAAACATTTTTTTCTTTTTTGCAAATAATCATTAACTTTAGAATTTGATGCCAGCAACATGTGACAAAGAAGTTGGGAAAGGTGGCAATAAATACTGAAAAAGTTGAGGAATGCTCATCAAACACTTATTTGGAACATCCCACAGGTGTGCAGGCTAATTGGGAGCAGGTGGGTGCCATGATTGCGTACAAAAACAGCTTCCCAAAAAATGCTCATTCTTTCACCAGAAAGGATGGGGCGAGGTACACCCCTTTTGTTCACAATTGTGTGAGCAAATAGTCAAACAGTTTAAGAACAACGTTTCTCAAAGAGCAATTGCAAGAAATTTAGGGATTTCAATATCTAGGGTCCATATTATCATCAAAGGGTTCAGAGAATCTGGAGAAACCAACATTGAATGACCGTGACCTTCGATCCCTCAGACGGCACTGTATCAAATACCGCCATCAATCTAAAGGATATCACCACATGGGCTCAGGAACACTTCAGAAAACCACTGTCACTAAATACAGTTCGTCTACATCTGTAAGTGCAAGTTAAAGCTCTACTATGCAAAGCGAAAGTCATTTATCAACAACATCCAGAAACGCCGCTGGCTTCTCTGGGCCCAAGATCATCTAAGATGGACTGATGCAAAGTGTAAAAGTGTTCTGTGGTCTGACGAGTCCACATTTCAAATTGTTTTTGGAAATATTCAACATTGTCATCCGGACCAAAGGGGAAGCAAACCATCCAGACTGTTATCGACGCCAAGTTCAAAAGCCAGCATCTGTGATGGTATGGGGGTGCATTAGTGCCCAAGGCATGGGTAACTTACACATCTGTAAAGGCACCATTAATGCTGAAAGGTGCATACAAGTTTTGGAACAAGATATGCTAAGCGCCGTCTTTTTCATGGGCGCCCCTGCTTTTTTCAGCAAGACAATGCCAAGCACGTGTCATCACGTGTTACACACAGCGTGGCTTTGTAAAAAAAGAGTGCGGGTACTTTCCTGGCCCGCCTGCAGTCCAGCCCTGTCTCCCATCGAAAATGTGTGGCACAATATGAAGCGTAAAATACGACAGCGGAGACCCCGGAATGTTGAACGACTGAAGTTCTACATAAAACAAGAAAGGTAAAGAATTCCACTTTCAGAGCTTCAACAATTAGTTTCCTCAGTTCCCAAACGTTTGGGTGTTGTTAAAAGAAAAGGTGATGCAACACAGTGGTGAACATGTCCTTTCCCAACTACTTTGGCACATGTTGCAGCCATGAAATTCTAAGTTAATTATTATTTGCAAAAAAGAAAATTAAGTTTGAGTTTGAAAATCAAATATTTTGTCTTTATAGTGCATTCAATTGAATGTGTTGAAAAGGATTTGCAAATCATTGTATTCAGTTTATATTTACATCCAACACAATTTCCCAACTCGTATGGAAACGGGGTTTGTACATTTTACTTCCTGTTTTAAATGTTTTAGGATGTAATGTCAATCAGTCAATCAATCAATGTTTACTTATATAGCCCTAAATCACTAGTGTCTCAAAGGGCTGCACAAACCACAACACAAACCACTACCACATCCTCGGTAGGCCCACATAAGGGCAAGGAAAACTCACACCCAGTGGGACGTCGGTGACAATGATGACTATGAGAACCTTGGAGAGGAGGAAAGCAATGGATGCCGAGCGGGTCCAACATGATACTGTGAAAGTTCAATCCATAATGGATCCAACACAGTCGCGAGATGCCAGTCCAAAGCGGATCCAACACAGCAGCGAGAGTCCCGTTCACAGCGGAGCCAGCAGGAAAACATCCCAAGCGGAGGCGGATCAGCAGCGCAGAGATGTCCCCAGCCGATACACGGGCGAGCAGTACATGGCCACCGGATCGGACCGGACCCCCTCCACAAGGGAGAGTGGGACATAGGAGAAAAAAGAAAAGAAACGGCAAATCAACTGGTCTAAAAAGGGAGTCTATTTAAAGGCTAGAGTATACAAATGAGTTTTAAGGTGAGACTTAAATGCTTCTACTGAGGTAGCATCTCGAACTGTTACCGGGAGGGCATTCCAGAGTACTGGAGCCCGAAATGAAAACGCTCTATAGCCCGCAGACTTTTTTTGGGCTTTGGGAATCACTAATAAGCCGGAGTCCTTTGAACGCAGATTTCTTGCCGGGACATATGGTACAATACAATCTGCAAGATAGGATGGAGCTAGACCGTGTAGTATTTTATATGTAAGTAGTAAAACCTTAAAGTCACATCTTAAGTATTATCTTCGACCCAACTCTCTCCTTTGAGTCACACATTAAAAGCGTTACTAAAACAGCCTTCTTTCATCTCCGTAATATCGCTAAAATTCGCTCCATTCTGTCCACTAAAGACGCTGAGATCATTATCCATGCGTTTGTTACGTCTCGTCTCGACTACTGTAACGTATTATTTTCGGGTCTCCCCATGTCTAGCATTAAAAGATTACAGCTGGTACAAAATGTGGCTGCTAGACTTTTGACAAGAACAAAAAGTTAGCGGACATCCATTGTTTGATTTCATTAAGACACGCCTCCAGCTGACTCCAATCCGGCGTGTTGGTCAGCTTTAGGGGCATGTAGAGTTGGGTGTCATCAGCATAACAGTGAAAGCTAACACCGTATTTGCGTATGATGTCACCTAGCGGCAGCATGTAGATGCTGAAGAGTGCAGGGCCAAGGGCCGAACCCTGGGGAACTCCACACGTTACCTTAATGTAGTCCGAGGTCACATTGTTATGGGAGACACACTGCATCCTATCAGTAAGATAAGAGTTAAACCAAGACAGGGCTAAGTCTGACATACCAATTCGTGTTTTGATACGTTCTAATAAAATATTATGAGCGACGGTATCGAAAGCAGCGCTAAGATCGAGGAGCAGCAACATAGGTCATGCATCAGAGTCCATCGTTAGCAATAGATCATTAGTCATATTTGCGAGGGCTGTCTCTGTGGAGTGATTTGCCCTGAAACCGGATTGAAAGGTTTCACATAGATTGTTAGACGCTAAGTGTTCATTTAACTGCTCTGCAACAATTTTTTCGAGGATTTTTTAAATAAAGGGAAAGTGAGACACCGGTCGGTAGTTTACCATGAGGTCAGGATCGAGGTTAGGTCTTTTAAGAAGAGGATGAATAATCGCTTTTTTGAATGCTAGGGGAACAGTGCCCGAGGAAAGTGATAAGTTTATAATATTTAGCACTGATGGACCTAATAATACAAAGAGCTCCTTGATCAGTTTCCCAGGAAGAGGGTCAAGTAAACATGTTGTTTGTTTTATTCCATTTACACGTTGTAACAATTCCTCTGTTATTTCATCAAAACGAGAGAAACTATTTTGGAGGGCAATATTCGCCGTATATACAATCGTATCTGTGTTAATAGAACCCCGTTGTAGCTGGGACGCATTGTCTTTAATCTCCTTTCTAATGACTTCAATTTTCTTACTAAAGAATTGCATAAAGTCATCAGCTGAGTGGGTTGAGCTACTGGAAGGAGTCCCTTGTTGGGTTAGCGATGCTACCGTACTAAACAAAAATTTGGGATCGTTTTTATTACGGTGGATGAGATTTGAGTAATATTTAGCTTTAGCTAAGGTAAGCATGCGTTTATAAGTTATTAAACCATCACTCCATGCTTGATGGTGCACCAAGTTTAATCGTGCGCCATTTGCGTTATAGCTTTCTACATAATTTCTGAGCTCTAGTTTCTTCTGTAAACCACGGGGTACGCTTTTTTGGAACCTTTTTTAACTTTAGCGGTGCTATGTTATCAATGGTTTCGTGCAGGGCGTCGTTAAAGTTGTTAGTGAGGTTATCAATAGAGCCCACATATTTTGGGAATGGTGCCATTACCGAGGGCAGTAGGTCAGCAAGAGTTGTCGTTGTGGCCGTATTAATGTTGCGGCTGCTATAGCAGTTATTATTATTATTAGTTTGACGAACATGCGTCTGAACCTTGAATTTTATAAGGCATTACCTTATACTTTATAAGGTACCTTATACCTTATACATTAACTTATACCTTATACGGATAATACTTTAGTATACGGGAGTATCGTAACTTTAGAAAAGCTTCTCAGGGGTATCCCTGACAAGCACTAGGTCTATCGTATTACCGTTGCGATGCGTGGGTTCATTTATTATTTGTGTAAGACCACAGCTATCAATTATAGTCTGCAGCGCTACGCACGGTGGGTCCGATGGGGTATTCATATGGATATTAAAGTCCCCCATTATGATTATATTATCGGCGTGCGTCACTAGATCAGCAACGAACTCTGAGAATTCATTGATAAAGTCCGAATAGGGCCCTGGGGGGCAGTAGATAACAGCCAGGTGTAGAGGCAGCGGTGTGACGGACCTCATAGTAAGCACCTCAAACGATTTATATTTATTATTTATGTTAGGACTAAGGTTAAAGTTTTCGTTGTATATTAGTGCAACCCCCCCCCCCACCCCTTTTAAGGGGACGGGCAATGTGCGCGTGTGTAAAGTTAGGAGGACATGCCTCATTTAGCGCAAAAAAGTCGTTTGGTTTAAGCCAGGTTTCGCTGAGACCGATGACGTTAAGATTGTTGTCTCTAATGATATCATTAACTAACAATGTTTTGGGAGACAATGATCTTATGTTTAAAAAACCTATATTATAGGTAGTGGGCTGTTTTAGGGAATTTTTTATCAAATTAGCCGTAGTAGCAATATTAATAATGTTGTGTTTATTATGCCCAGTGCATTTAGTATAATTACGACCATATCTAGGAATTGATACGACGGGAATTTTCAGATTGTTTGTTTGTTGCTTTGATAAACTGAACGCATCATAGTTTGCCACCTCAGTAGAACACGTGTCCAACTCTGAAACAATCAAAGCAGAAAAAACTTGTTCTAATTTAACTGACTCCTTACACAGACCAGTAGTCTCGCATCTTCCATTTAAATCCGAATTCAGGATGGAGGGAAGTGGTGTTCTGTGGGAATTAGCCTTTTGCTTTGTTTTTAGCCCCGCTCGACATCCGCGTTTCCGATCACACCGCTGGCGTCTGCTCCGTAGACGGCCCCCGCTGCTACTAGACTCCGCTGCTTCACAGGCCGCTGGATGTAGCCGTCAAAGTATTCCCGTGCTAGTTAGCAGGTCTAGCAAGCACGCGTCTTTCAGTCCAAAACGGCCCGATATGTCCACATCCAGAAGTGTCTGGCGGTCGTATGTGATCACGGAGTGACCACGATGTGAGCCAGCCATTAACTTTGTAGAATTGTCCGGTATTTCTGCCAAATGTTCCATATTTAGCAAGAGCTCCTCGAAGTCGCAGCCCGTCAGGGCGCCGCCATCTTGGAATGTTCTGTTTGTTTTTTGATTGTGGTGTACAGTGCTTTGTTTTTCAAACTGTGGTTGCTATTAAAGGTCTTTATGAAGTTGGTTTGATACATTTATTTTTTGTGTTGATATTTGAGTGGGCTCCAGACCCCGGTGTAGTGGAAAAGTTGGCCAGCGAGCTTGTGAAGGTTAAAAACCCCTGTCTTTACTGTATGCATACATGGTATTTATGGCAAAAAAGGACACTGACTGTGTTGGCCCCTCCTCCAGCTTGCTCCCTGGACGGACACCTTGTGTTCGCCGTGAAAACGGACCCACCTGTGGACCCCAGGAGCCTGATGGTCAAAGATCATCCGCGGTGCGTCCCCGTGATCGCCACAGCAGACACTGCGGTCTTCAAGGTCCAAGTTATGGACTGTGGGGTGGAGACCAAGGTTAGTAAATCTGTGGCCTTAGTTACTCCCATTAAGAAACTCCTGGATCTAGTGCCTGCATTTTCTTGAACAGGATTTTTTTTTTGAAAGATGCTCTTGCTTGCTTTCAGGTGATTGGAGACGTTGTCGTCTATGAGTTGGAGGTGGAGGAGCGAAGTAGAAACCAGAGTTCTCGGTTTAGGTAATTGACCGTCTCTGCTTTGAGGTTGGAGCTGCTGACACACCTTAGTACCTTTCCAGAGTCCAGGTGGAGTGTGACCACCAAGCGGCCGGCGCGGTGAACTTCCCAACCAACCCGCCGCCTGTGGTCGCTGTCGGATCCATCCGAGTGCAGATGAGAATCGCCACAGGTCATAAAAATGTCTTTGAGACCATAAACTGGGACTAGTCAATTGGCGGCGGTGAGCCGTCGTTCCCGGGCCGCCAGTTGAACGTCCATCAATAGTGTTTTGGAATGTTTCATATTCATCAAACGTCCAGAGAAAACTCAAGTCTTAATGATTTGGGATTTTAAGTAAATTAGATCATGTGAAAAAGTTTTATGCTGCTTATTGAAAGATGAAGGCCAGAAAAAGAGACAAAGAACTCTTCCCGAACTTCATAGCTTTTGGGAATGAGAAGGACAGGTTAATGCACAGGCTTACCTGGGACAAGGGGCCCCCACACAATCAAGAGCCCTCGATTTTGACGGCGATATGCACTAACTGGTCTTCATGGCTGTCAATCACAGACAGCTCTGCTCTCTGCTGCGTTATTTTCTGTTGCTCCAAGCGTCACGTCGCCGGTGTGTGAGGCCAGCGTCCTGACTACTGAACTAAAAGCCCAGCCAGTCACCCAGATTGCCAGCACCATTCTGGAAGTCAGTGGTTCATCACACCTGCTCTGAACACATTTAAAAAGGCTGTTCTGTTGAGTAAAATCATGGCTTCATTAAGCCAAGTTTTCAGGAACAGGGGGTGGCCCAAGAGCCGCCTTCGGACAGGAGTAATTTGAGCAAAGTCTCCCATCATCAGGACGGGGAGAAACTATATCTGTTGTGATAGCCGCAAAACCAGGTCAAACAGGCAGTCACAATCCAAAAAGAAACCCACTTGAAGAGCGACGTTTGGCGAAAAGACCGATCCAACATCAATTTGAGATCTCCAAACATCGCTGCAATCTTTGTCCTGTTCATGGAGAAGATGGGGCTTTGGGTGTGAGACGAACCGAGCACAGCAAGCTCTAAGAATCCATGGGGGGCCATAAAAGTATCTTGGTTTTGGATTAAAAAAAGAGCAATGCAGTGAAAACAAAGCATCACACACAAACTTGTAGACTCAAGCGCTTTTTGACAAAAGATTATGAAAATATTAATTTTGACATAATAGTGCAGTTCAAAAGTTGTGAGACAAACATTTTTGGGACAAACGTCTAAAAACACGAGGAACTTTGACCACTGTCAACTAGGGGTGCTGGATACTAATCTGTTTCTATCCGACTCCATCCATCCATCTTTTTTCACTTATCCGAGGCTGGGTCGTGGGGGCAGCAGCTTAAGTAGGGAAGCCCAGACTTCCCTCTCCCCGGCCACTTTGACCATTCCGATGTGTTCCCAGGCCAGCCGGGAGACATAGTCTTCCCAACGTGTCCTGGGTCTTCCCCATTGCCTCCTACCGGTCGGACGTGCCCTAAACGCTTCCTTAGTAGAGGCGTTCGAGTGGCATCCCGACCAGATGCCCAAACCACTTCATCTGGCTGCTCTCAATGTGGAGGAGCAGTGGCTTTACTTTGAGCTCCTCCCAGATGGCAGAGCTTCTCACCCTATTTCTAAGGGAGAGTCCCGCCACCAGGCAGAGGTAACTCATTTTGGCCACTTGTACCTGTGATCTTGTCCTTTCAGTCATAACCCAAAGCTCATGACCATAGGTGAGGATGGGAACATAAGTCGATCAGTAAATTGAGAGCTTTGCCTTCCGACTAAGTTCCTTCTTCACCATAACGGATCGATACAGCGTCCGCATTACTGAAGTCGCCACACCGATCCGCCTGTCGATCTCGCGATCCGCTCTTCCCTCTCTTGTGAACAAGACTCTGAGGTACTTTAACTTATCCACTCGGGACAGGGTCTCTTCCCCAACCCGATGGCACTCCACCCTTTTCCGAGCAAGAACCATGGACTCTGCTGCGAACCGATCCTGTGAAAGCTGAAGATCCTGGCCAGATGAAGCCATCAGGACCACATCATTTGTAAAAAGCAGAGACCTAATCCTGCAGCCACCAAACTGGATCCCCTCAACGCTCTGACTGCGGCTAGAAATTCTGTCCATAAAAGTTATGAACAGAATCGGTGACAAAGGGCAGCCTTGACGGAGTCTAACCCTCACTGGAAATGGCTCCGACTTGCTGCCGGCAATGCGGACCAAGCTCTGACACTGATCGTACAGGGAGCGGACCGCCACAATCAGACAGTCCGTTACCCCATACTCTCTGAGCACTCCCCACCGGACTTCCCGGGGGATGTGGTCGAAGGGCTTCTCCAAGTCCACAGAGCACCTGTAGACCGGTTGGGCAAACTCCAATGCACCCTTAAGGACCCTGCCGAGAGTATAGCGCTGATCCACAGTTCCACGACCAGGAGGAAAACCGCACTTTTCTTCCTGAATCCGAGGTTTGACTAGCTGGCGTAGTCTCTCTCCAGTACCCCTGAGACCTTACCCCTGAGACTTTTTTTTTTCTGTCTTTGTCATTGTCATGAAAAAGGGGAGTTTTTTTGGGTTGTGCACTAATTGTAAGTGTATCTTGTGTTTTTTATGTTTATTTGATAATAAAATAAATGAAAAATGATAAAAAATCATTCTGCGGCCCGGTACCAATCGAGTTGGGCCCGGTACAGAGCCGTGGCACGGTCGTTGGGGACCACTGGGCTTGAGTATACTAATGAGTTTTAAAATGGGACTTATATGCTTCTTCTCCATGCCGAAGTGCTTGATTTTATATACCGTTGACATGATCTTTGTGACACGTCTCTCCAGCATTCTGGTCAAACCAGTCCTGGTGTTTCTTAATTTTGAAACCAATGGCTTGGGCTGAAGTGTCAGAGGATTGTGGCTATGGAGGTCCACTTCTCATCCATCCCAGGCTCTGAGGTGATCAGCGGCTCAATGACTGCCAGCTTCTCAGCTAGGGAGCGACGGAAGTTGTCACGGGTGTCGCTGCTGGAGAGTCTGGCACAGTTGAGTGTTTTCCTCTTAGGTGCACCGTGACGTGTTAGGGGCCCAACATGCATTATGACCTTTGTCAGAATCATGCGGTGGTCGGTTCAGCAGTCTGCCCCTCGCATAGCTCTTGTAACGAGCACGTCCTTGAGGTCATCCATCGTCACGATCGCATAGTCGATCAGTTGCCAGTGTTTGGACCTGGGATGCATCCAGCATGCCTTATATTTGTTTTTTTGTTGGAAGATGGTGTTTGTGATGGTAAGATCGTGTTCCGCACAGAGACTAAGGAGTCTCATGCCATCGGGGTTGACTTTTCCAATGCCGTGGGCGCCGATCACACCATTCTAGTTTTGCGTGTTCTTTCTGACTCTTTCATTGAAATCACCAAGTAGCATGATTTTGTTACTCCTCGGGATGTGACAGAGGATGTCATCGAGTGCCTGGTAGAAGCAATCCTTCTCTTCATCATTGGATGGCAGAGTTGGTGTATAGGCACTTACCAAAGTGACTTGTCTGCATTTTGCAAGGGGGATGCGAAGAGTCATGAGCCCTTTCACTGACACCCACTGGTGACTTTGTGTGCTTGAGCAGAAGGCTGTTCTTGA
This sequence comes from Nerophis ophidion, assembly GCF_033978795.1. Lineage (NCBI taxonomy): Eukaryota > Metazoa > Chordata > Actinopteri > Syngnathiformes > Syngnathidae > Nerophis > Nerophis ophidion. The sequence continues at coordinate 33,625,136 of NC_084633.1, read as the reverse complement.
TTGCAAAATCAACTCCGTGAAGGTGTGGTCCGCCCATGGGGTATCCTTTCCAGAAGAATGTATAACCCTCTCCTACTTCATTGAGTGAGCCTTCTTCGAGGAATCTGGTCTCACTGAGTGCTGCCACATCCACAATGTAGCGCATTAGCTCGCTGGCCACAAGTGCTGTTCTGCGCTGTGGTCTGTCCGGACTGGCATCCAGGAGAGTCCTTATGTTCCATGCTGCAATTTTAAGTGGTATAATCTTTGTATTTCGACCACGTAATGGAATGTCCCAACAGGTGCGGTTTCCTGCCCGGGTACTGTGTTGAGTGGGCAATCTTTAGGCCACCTTTTCTAGGCCTTTCCCTAATTGGGGTGAGCAGTGCAGTCCCTAAATAGGGGCTGTTCAGATGCACAGGAGTCTGCCGGAAACAGCTGCCACTCAATCCCAGCTGCTAACGACCGTTGTCCTGTGCCGCTGACATGCAGAGTTCCAGCTAAGAGCCTCCAGCTCATTCACACCTGCCCCCGTTACTGGACACTCCATCGCCGTCCGACTTTTGAGGTCGGAGACTCAGGTAAAGAAGATACCTGCGCAATGATGGTTTTTAGAGTGTAATGAGGGGTACGCTTTTCCCAAAGCCACTACCTTGATTGTAAGAAGATAGTTCCAATGGCAAGGGAGACCCTAGACGACCGGCATCTTCTTATAGCTGCAGGAAGCTGCTGGAATCCAAGTTTTTGGGAAACCGCCTCAAAGCTTGCCGCCACCACCTTGCTTTTCTGTCAGGGTGTGTTCCCTTAGCCTTCATCCACTTTTACAGCCATTGTGGTGCTTCTCACTGCAACCATCTTCTGCCTGCTCCACCGTTGAGGTCTTCGGGATCACTCTTAGTCTGGCCTCTACTCTTCGACCTGTTCCGCTTGGGTAACCCTGCCAGGAGTACAAGACTCCAGCCAACATAGCTCTAGGGGTCATGGAGACGCGCAAAGTACCCCACCACGATAAGGTGGTGATCCCGTCGGGGCATCACACACACACACACACACACACACACACACACACACACGTGATGCGATGGGCCACATTCACAAACACACGTGATGTGGGGTGGGGCCTCATTTTCACACACACAAACATAAATGATGCACGGGGCCACACACACACACACACATACAAATGATGCGGCAAGCCACACACACGTGATGTGGAGGACCACATTAACACACCATCTTAGGTCCTCTCTTTGTCATTATACCAAAGACTATCTCTCAGCATCAAGGGTTGGAATTGGGGTTTAAATCACCAAAATGGTTCCCGGACGCGGCCACCGCTACTGCTCATTGCTACCCTCACCTCCCAGGGGGTGATCAAGGGTGATGGGTCAAATGCAGAGAATAACTTTGCCACACCTAGTGTGTGTGTGACAATCATTGGCACTTTAACTTTGATTTGTTTAACTTCTTTAGTTAGACTAGGGGTGTTCCTCAAGGTTCCATCTTAGGTCCTCTCTTTACTTGTTCAACTTCTTTAGTTAGACTAGTGGTGTTCCTTAAGGTTCCATCTTAGGTCCACTCTTTGTGATTTGATCAACTTCTTTAGTTAGACTAGTGGTGTTTCTCAAGGTTCCATCGTAGGTCCTCTCTGTCATTTGTTCAACTTATTTAGACCAGTGGTGTTCCCTAATGTTCCATCTTAGGTCCTCTCTTTGTCATTTGTTCAACTTATTTAGACCAGTGGTGTTCCCTAATGTTCCATCTTAGGTCCTCTCTTTGTCATTTGTTCAACTTTATTTAGACCAGTGGTGTTCCCTAATCTTCCATCTTAGGTCCTCTCTTTGTCATTTGTTCAACTTTTTTAGTTAGACTACTGGTGTTCATCAAGGTTCTATCTTAGCTCTTTTTTTTGTCATTTGTTCAATTTCTTTAGGTAGACTAGTGCTGTTCCCCAAGGTTCCATCTTAGGTCCTCTCTTTGTCGTCATACCAAAGACTATAAAAATGGGACCCATTTTTGCTTAGCACTCAGCATCAGGGGTTGGAATTGGACTCCTCTGCTGCCCACCCCTCCCCTTACCTCTCAGGAGGTGATCAAGGGTGATGGGTGAAATGCAGAGAATCATTTCGCCACACCCTAGTGTGTGTGTGACAATTATTGGTACTTTAATTTGTTCAACTGTTTTAGTTAGACTAGGGGTGTTCCTCAAGGTTCCATCTTAAGTCCGCTCTTTATTTGTTCGACTTCTTTAGTTAGACGAGTGGTATCCCTCAAGGTTCCATCTTCGGTCCTCTTTGTCATCATTTGTTCTAGGTCTTTAGTGAGCCTAGTGGTGTGCCCAAAGGTTCTATCTTAGGTCCTCTTTTTGTCGTCTTTTGTTCAACGTATTTGGTTAGACTAGTGGTGTTCCTCAAGGTTCAATCTTAGGTTCCCTCTTTGTCATTTGTTCAACTCCTTCAGTTCTCCAAGTGGTGTCCCCCAAGGTTCCATCTCAGGTCCTCTCTTCTTCTACACAATTTGGGTTATTTCACTTGTGGCCTGTGAGTTAAATTTCAAAAAAGCCCTTCCCTACGAACTAGAGTGTTGTCCCCAGATGATCTTTGACTAGATCTAGAAATGTGACCCCCCAAAACAATGGAGTTGAACATTCCTGCCTTGCCCTTTTCTCTTTTGCTCCTCCAGATGCATCTTTCACGTCTTTCTTTTCTGAGGACCAACTGCCGCTGTCCCTGCCGCTACGTGAAACGGCTTATGTGGAGGTCTCCATCGCGCCGCCATCGCCGGACCCCGCCCTGTCCCTTCAAGTACGCGACTGCTTCGCTTACCCGGCATCTCGACATTCCGTGTGGACACTTCTCTACAATGGGTGAGGTTAGTGAGGTCAAGGGTAATACTGGTCCATTACTGCTGATATCTTGACTTCCTGTCTAGGTGTCCCAACCCACTGGATGACTCCAGGAGTTCTGTGCCTGTGGACCATCAGGGGGAAACACATTCTCATTCTCAGGTCAGGAGATTTGATGTCAAGACCTTCGCCTTCTTGGATGGAGGGCAGCCCAGTATGGAGGAAGTAAGCAGCGTGATGGGATGCAGTAGATCCACTCTTCATCCCGATTATCTTATCTTGCCTCATGAGTGTTATTACAATCCAAGAGTCCCACACTACCATGAAACCCCGCAGATAGAACACATCCATAAAAAGCCTTAGGTCGGAGGTCTTGGCAATTATGGTGGTGCGCCGGTTGTGGTGTCAGTTGGCAGCTAGCTGTTATCATGGGGCGCTACTTGGCATTCATGGCTTAGCGGATATGGCAGCCAGCGGTTATAGCTGGGCACCAATTGGCGGCTATGGCTGGTCGTTACTTGGGGGCTAGCAGCTATGGCAGGTGCCAGTAAGCAACTACTGGCACTGCCAGTTGGCAGTTATAGCAGAGTGCCGGTTTGCGGCTAGCAGGTATCGCAGGCCGCTAGTCAGCATTCATGGCTTGGCGACTACGGCAGGGCGCTAGTTGGCAGCTAGCAGTTATAGCGGGGCGCTAGTTGGCAGCCAGCAGTTATAGCGGGGCGTTACTTGGAGGCTATGGCAAGGTGCCCATTGGCAATTATGGCGGGGCAACAGTTGGCAGTTATAGAAGAGCGCCAGTTTGCAGCTATTAGGTGTCGCAGGCCGCTAGCTGGCATTCATGGCTTGGCGACTATGGCGGGGCGCCAGTTGGCAACTAGCGGCTATGGCTGGGCGTCAATTGGGGGATAGCAGCTATGGTAAGGTGCCAGTTAGCGGTAATGGCGGTGCTCAAGTTGGTGGTATTGGCGGTACGCAAGTTGGCGGTTATTGTTTGACGGCTAAGGCGGGGCGCAAGATAGCTGCTGGGGCACCAGTGATAAGGTGCTTGTTGGGAGCTGGCCGTTATGGCGGGGCGCCACTTGGAAGTTATGGCGAAGGGGGTATGGCGGCGCGCAAGTTGGCAGTAATGGTGGCGTGCAAGTTGGCAGCTTTATGGCAGTGTGCCAATTGGCGGTCGTGGCTTGGCAGCTATGGCTGGGTGCTAGTTGGGGGCTAGCAGCTATGGTGAGGTGCCAGTTGGCGGTTATGTCTTGGCCGCTATGGTTGAGTGTTAGTTGGGAGCTGATGGGTATGGCAGGGTACCACTTGGGAGTTATGGCGGTGTGCCAGTTGACAGTAATGGCAATGCAAATTTTGGTGGTTATGGCTTGACGGCTATAGCAGGGCAATAGTTGGCAGCTAACGTTTCTTGGGGGCAGGGGGGTGCCAATTGTTGGTTATGGCTTGGCAGCTATGGTTAGGCTTTAGTTTTGGGCTAGCAGCTATAGCTAGGTGCCAGTTGGAAATTATAACCTCGCGGATATGGTTGGTGTTAGGAGCTGGTAGTTATGACGGGTCGCCAGCTGGGGATTTGGCAGGGAGCCAGCAGTTGGGTGTAGTTGGCAGCTAACGGTTATGGCGGGGCACCACTTGGGAGTTATGGCAAAACGGGTATGGCGGGTTGCCAGTTGGTGGTAATGGCAGGGCACCACTTGGCGGTTATGGCTTGACTGCTATGGCGGGGTGCCAATTGGCGGTTGTGGCCTGGCAGCTATGGTTGGGCACTAGTTGGGGGTTAGCAGCTATGGTGATGTGCCAGTTGTCGGTTATGGCATGGCGG
>NC_084633.1:33557993-33617993 GCF_033978795.1 Nerophis ophidion | reverse complement strand
ATGTGGAAAAAAAATCCTGGAATTCACATTGTAGGAATTTTAAAGAATTTATTTGTAAATTATGGTGGAAAATAAGTATTTGGTCAACCATTCAAAGCTCTCACTGATGGAAGGAGGTTTTGGCTCAAAATCTCACGATACATGGCCCCATTCATTCTTTCCTTAACACGGATCAATCGTCCTCCCCTTAGCAGAAAAACAGCCCTAAAGCATGATGTTTCCACCCCCATGCTTCACAGTAGGTATGGTGTTCTTGGGATGTAAGAACACTCTCACAGTTGAAGTGTACCTATGATGAAAATTACAGACCTCTGTCATCATTTTAAGTGGGAGAACTTGCACAATCGGTGGCTGACAAAATATTTTTTTGCCCCACTGTGTGTGTGTGTGTGTGTGTGTGTGTGTGTGTGTGTGTGTGTGTGTGTGTGTGTATATATATAATATATATATATATATAATACATATATAACAGGGTTTCCCACACACACATTTGTGGCGGCCTGCCACGAAAAAATAACAGCCGCCACAAATAAAAGTTTTTTTTATATTTTTTTTCGGCTTTTGACTCTCTCGACTGCTCATAAAAGCAATGGGACTCTGTCTGTGAATGGAGCTTGTAGTTACATATATAAATGTGTAAATATTATATAAATATGTATATAAATATGTACATAGTGTTGTAATATTACAACACACATTGAAAAATGACATCGCTCAAAAGGTGAAAATTAAAAACAAAAACAACCTTTTGTTTTTTACTTAACAAAAATAAGCTGAGCTGGGCATTATAGATTTTTTTAGAATTTTTATTTTCATATTTTTTTAGCTTTTTTAAAACGTCCTTAGATGTTTCTTTTATTTATTGATCTTTGAAATTGAGCAGGTTTCAAAGGTTCTTTAAAAATAAACCTTGATTTTTATTTTTTATTTATTTTAGTGCCAAAGTTAGAAGATTGAGCCAAAAAAAAGTTACTTTTGTTTTATTGAATACAATGTTTTGTTTTTTTTTGTTTTTTTAGAAATTGAGGCTTTTGGAGATTGTCGAATACCTGCTAGTGTATAGAACTGCTTACTGAAATGTTTAAATGTAACATTAAAACAACATATTTAATAGAGTAACAACAAATTACGGACAGAAAGGACAAAAATCTGCCTTTGTCCGTTTGGGGCTTAAAGTAATCAGGTTTTTTTTTTTTTTTCAAACAAAATCTTGGAAACCATGAATTGTGCTTTTGAGAATGGATTGTTCAGACTATTTAATTGACTGCTGTGACGGAGGTCAATAATTAATGTGGCATCTGACAGCATCAGAAGGAGCCAGATCCAGAAGAGAGGCTTCATCTGAACCAAGAGATCTGGTCTCTTTGGGCCCTCTGCTGCCGGATCAGAGGAGCACAGGACCGGAGGAGTGTTCCTGCGTGCAGCACAACACAAGTGAGTCCATAAACTCACTCTTTTAGACATTCTGCTGATTAAATAATACTTATATATATTTATTTTTTCAGTGCATCGTGACGATGGTTCTGCGTCTGTGTCCGCGCAACAGGAAGTGTCACAAACCTAATAACGCGATATCATAATAAATATCACACTTAATGCAAAGTCTTTGTGTTTATGTTCATTAACTCTGGTATCAAACACAGTAGTTGTGATGTGCAGATCCATACTGAAATATACAAATTTATACATATCAGTGATGGTCAAGCTACCTGGAAAATGTAACTACGCTACAAGTTACTCTCCATTAAATGTAGTTAAGCTACAAGTTACTCTCCATTAAATGTAGTTAAGCTACAAGTTACTCTCCATTAAATGTAGTTAAGCTACAAGTTACTCTCCATTAAATGTCGCTTAACGACAAGTTACTCTCCATTAAATGTAGTTAACTACAAGTTACTCTCCGTTAAATATCGCTTAATAACAAGTTACTCTCCATTAAATGTGGCTAAACTACAGGTTACTCTCCATTAAATGTAGCTAAGCTACAAGTTACCCCCCACTAAATGTAGCTAAACTACAAGTTACTCTCCATTAAATGTCGCTAAGTCACAGGTTACTCTCCATTAAATGTAGTTAAGCTACAAGTTACTCTCCATTAAATGTAGTTAAGCTACAAGTTACTCTCCATTAAATGTCGCTTAACGACAAGTTACTCTCCATTAAATGTAGTTAACTACAAGTTACTCTCCATTAAATGTCGCTTAACAAGTTACTCTCCATTAAATGTGGCTAAACTACAGGTTACTCTCCATTAAATGTAGCTAAGCTACAAGTTACTCCCCACTAAATGTAGCTAAACTACAAGTTACTCTCCATTAAATGTCGCTAAGTCACAGGTTACTCTCCATTAAATGTGACTAAACTACAAGTTAATCTGCAATAAATGTATTATATGGAGCTAAACTACAAGTTACTTTCCATTAAATGTAGTTAAAACCACAAGTTTCTCAACATTAAATGTAGCTAAACTACAAGTTACACTCCATTGAATGTCGCCAAGCCACAGGTTACTCTCCATTAAATGTGGCTAAACTACAAGTTACTCTGCAAAAAATTTATTAAATGTAGCTAAACTTCAAGTTACTCTCCATTAAATGTAGCTAAGCCACAATTTACACTCCATTAAATGTCGATAAACTACAAGTTACTCTGCATTAAATGTATTAAATGTTGCTAAACTTCAAGTGACTCTCCATTAAATGTAGCTAAACTACAAGTTACTCTCCGTTAAATGTAGCTAAATTACAAGTAACTCCATTAAATGTAGCTAAGCCACAAGTTACTCTCCATTAAATGTAGCCAAGCCACACGTTACTCTCCATTAAAAGTAGCTAAACTACAAGTTACTCGCCATTAAATGTAGTTAAGCTACAAGTTACTCTCCATTAAATGTAGTTAAGCTACAAGTTACTCTCCATTAAATGTCGCTTAACGACAAGTTACTCTCCATTAAATGTAGTTAACTACAAGTTACTCTCCATTAAATGTAGCTAAACTACTAGTTACTCTCCTTTTAAATGTAGCTAAGCCACAAGTTACTCTCCATTAAAGGTCGCTAAGCAACAAGTTACTCTCCATTAATTGTAGCTGGGCTACAAGTTACTCTCCATTAAATGTCGCTAAGTCACAGGTTACTCTCCATTAAATGTGGCTAAACTAAAAGTTAATCTGCAATAAATGTATTACATTGAGCTAAACTACAAATTACTTTCCATTAAATGTAGTTAAAACCACAAGTTACTCAACATTAAATGTAGCTAAACTACAAGTTGCTCTCCATTAAATGTAGCTTGGAAAGGTTCTGGGGTTTTTCCCATCACCTTTTCTAGGCACCATTTCCTAATCCTATCGAAAATGCTCTTCTGCGTCGCATTGAGAGAATGGACCAGAGCTAAACCCTCCCTTCTAGACAAAATGTTGGTGTTTCTCTCCAATCAAGCTACTTCTTTACCACCCACAAACAAATCCTAAGTCACGGGTTACTCTCTATTAAATGTGGCTAAACTACAAGTTACTGTCCAAGAAATGTCGCTAAATTTCAGGTTACTCTCCATTAAATGTGGCTAAACTACAAGTTAATCTGCAATAAATGTATTAAATGGAGATTAACTACAAGTTACTCTCCATTAAATGTAGTTAAAACCACAAGTTCTTCAACATTAAAGGCCTACTGAAACCCACTACTACCGACCACGCAGTCTGATAGTTTATATATCAATGATGAAATATTAACATTGCAACACATGCCAATACAGCCGGTTTAGTTTACTAAATTACAATTTTAAACTTCCCGCGGAGTTTCTTGTTAAAAACGTTGCGGAATGACGCGTATGATGACGTGTGTTTGTGACGTTATTGGTTGGATGGGACATACTAGCTCAGCACCACTTACCGCTAAAAGTCGTATCTTTTCATCGCATAATTACACAGTAATTTGGACTTCTGTGTCGCTGAATCTTTTGCAATTTGTTCACGTAATAATGGAGACTACAGAGAAGAATGCTGTTTGTGGAAAGCGGTGTATTGCAGACACAGCCGGTGTTTCTTTGTTTGTTGTGAAGCTTTCACACGGAGCGGTCAAGCGGACATGTTTCTCTACGTCAACCAGCATGTTTTTGGATGGGAAAATTGTGATGTATATCTTACCGGAGACATCAGTCGATTATGCGTCCTGCAGTAGCTGTCAAAAAAGGCAGCTGTGAGCTTGGCTCCTCGGCTTCTCTCTGAGACACTGGCGTGTTCACCGCAGCCATCCGACTTTGAGGTATGTCTTTACAATCTCACTAAAACACTATTAAAACAATAAGCAGATAAGGGATCTTCCAGAATTATTCTAGTAAATGTGTCTAATTACATCTGAAACGCTCACACTGTCGCCGCCCGGAGCCGTCGCTTTTTATTTTTATTTTTTTTTGTAGTCCCAATATCCTAATCCACGAATCTTTCATCCTCGCTCAAATTAATGGGGAAATTGCCGCTTTCTCGGTCCGAATAGCTCTAGCTGCTGCTGGCTATGATTGTAAGCAATGTGAGGATGTGAGGAGCCCTACAACCAGTGACATCACGCGCACATTGTCTGCTACTTCCGGTAAAGGCAAGGCTTTTTTATTAGCGACCAAAAGTTGCAAACTTTATCGCCGATGTTCTCTACTAAATCCTTCAGCAAATATACATATAAAAATATGGCAATATCGCGAAATGATCAAGTATGACACATAGAATGGACCTGCTATTCCCGTTTAAATAAGAAAATCTCATTTCAGTAGGCCTTTAAATGTAGCTAAGCCACAGGTTACTCTTAATGTTGCGAAGCCGAGTCAAAGCAAAGACTACAAAAATGGAACACTTGCCTCCCTGCTTGGCACTCAGCATCAATGGTTGGAAATGGAGGCTAAACCACCAAAATGATTCCCGGGCGCGGCCACCACTGCTGCTCACTGCTCCCCTCACCCCCAAGTGGGTGAACAAAGGGATGGGTCAAATGCAGAGGTTAATTTCATCACACCTACTGTGTGTGTGTGTGTGTGTGTGTGTGTGTGTGTGTGTGTGTGTGTGTGTGTGTGACAATCATTGGTACTTTAACTTTAAATGTAGCTAAGCTACACGGCAAAAGTAGCTGGCTACATTTAACAACATTTCTACCTATGGGCCCACACGTAATTTATGTTAATGTAACTGAGTACAAATATAACTATTAACTATCAGTCATTTAGCAAGGGACACCCTACAACTAACTCTAAGTGTACTCACACCCCACTCTATTTATTTCTTTAGTTTGCCTTTTCTTTGGCCCACCCCTCTGTTAATAATTTTCTCTAACTTCAGAAAAAACATCAATCTATAGTTTGACCAAAAAAAACAATGTCTGCTTGACGTCTCACTCTGTCGTCGTGTCTTATGATTTTACTTCCTGGTTTTGATGACCCGCCTTATATTTCCTCTGAATGGCCAGTCCGTAATGTTTTACCCTAACCTTAGCTAATTGCTACTCATCGTACGAACACCAACCAATCATCATGGATGTTCTCAGTCATCCAGGACTTTTTATTTTCTATGTTGGGGGGCCGGGGATCACAGTCCATGGTCTCTGTAGTTTAAAGCATTGATGTAAACTACCTCGCTACATGCCCAAAAATAGATAAGCTACAGGAAAACCTACTTGATTAAATAGTAGCTATGCTACCACCAAGCAACTGGGAAATGTAGTTTAGCAATGTAGCAACTGCCCATCACTGATGTGTATATAAGTGTGTAAAAAAACATATATATATATATATATATATGTGGGTGTGTGTGTGTGTGTGTGTGTGTGTGTGTGTGTGTGTGTGTGTGCGTGTGTGTGTGTGTGTATATATTCATCCATCCATCCATCCATTTGCTCCTGCTTATCAGAGGTCGGGTCACGGGGGCAGCAGCCAAAGCAGGGAAGTTTTCCCAACGTGTCCTGGGTCTTCCCCTGTCGCCTCCTACTGGTCGGACCTCCCTAGAGATATGTATATACATATGTATATGTAAATATGTATGAATGCATGTGTATATATATATATATATATATATATATATATATATATATATATACATATATGTATGTGTGTATGTAAATATATATATACATACATATACATATAAGCGCTATGCAAGTACAACCCATTTACAATTTATATACATATATGTATATACATACAGTATATAAATTAATATACATACATGTATACATACATATATACATATATATACATACATACAGCATATATATGCATGTATACATACATATACACATACATATATATTAAATACATACAGATATAGAGCGTTTTCCGTTTTGGCTCCAGTACTCTGGAATGCCCTCCCGGTAGCAGTTCGAGATGCCACCTCAGTAGAAGCATTTAAGTCTCACCTTAAAACTCATTTGTATACTCCAGCATTTAAATATACTACCTTTTTAGACCAGTTGATCTGCCGTTTCTTTTCTTTTTCTCCTCTGTCCCATTGGAGGGGGTCCGGTCCGGTGGCCAAGGATGAGGTGCAGGCTGTCCTGAGTCGCTCGTACAGAGCAGGATAGTCCGCTCGCCTGTGTATCGGTTGGGGACATCCCTGCGCTGCTGATCCGCCTCCGCTTATGGTGGTTTCTTGCCGGCTGCACTGTGGACGGGACTCTCTCTGCCCTGTTGGATCCACTATTGATTGAACTTTCACAGTATCATGCTAGACCCGCTCGACATCCATTGGGGGGGGCGGTCCAATTTGCGGTCCTCTCCAAGGTTTCTCATAGTCATCATTGTCACCGACGTCCCACTGGGTGTGAGTTTTCCTTGCCCTTATGTGGGCCTACCGATGATGTCTTTGTGGTTTGTGCAGCCCTTTGAGACACTAGTTATTTAGGGGTATATAAATAAACATTGATATCTACGTGTATATATGTATATACACGTATATACATACATATGTATACATGTATATGTATATACATACATATATACATATATATGTATGTATATACAGTATATACATATGTATATATACATATGTATATGTATATATATCTCCTGATGATTGAGGGAACCCCTCATGAAACAGTTCTGTAGAGATGAAGTAGTCTTGTGATTTTTCCCACACCTACATATTGCGCTCTACCACGGTATCGAGCACTATTCTCTGGATAATCCAATCAAGACATATATATATATATATATATATATATATATATATATATATATATGTATATATATAGATAAAAGTATATATATCATGCATATAGCTGAGATAGGCTCCGCCCCCACGCGATACCGAAAGGGACAAGCGGTGGAAAATTGGATGGAATGCGTGGATTATTATTATTGTTGTTATTAATGCGATATTGTGAGTTAAATTGTTATTAATCTCAGCTTCAGTTTAAAAATTGTATTATAGATGCTTATTGCTTCATTCGATTCATTTCCATTATTTAATAACATGTGACATTGTTTGTGTTCATGAGCAAACACAACAAATGTGCGCCGGAAGAGGACCAATCAGCATTGGGCAGAATTGCCTTAGGGATCAAATGTGTAAGGACAACAACATTCATGCTGTGCGTGATCAGCACAACAACGCAATTCAATGCAACGAGCCATGTTTGCAACTCCTGTGTGACTGCATTGGATAGAAATACAATAAAGAGCAATGACAGCAACACAGGCCCCGCCCACTTTACACCCGGAAGACATCCCTGCTCGGTTAGGGAGAGGGTCAGGGGCTCTCCGCGCTCATGCGCCTGCGCGTGTCGGAAGTCCAATGCAAAGCTGATTGGCTCAAAATGACATCACCGCTCGGGGTTTTATTGTTAGTAAGAGGATGAGCTCATCGTTTAGATTCAGTCTCTGAGAGGGAAGAGGGAGACAGCGCGACCTGGACTCAAAGATTCTGCAGACCTGCTGCACGCTGCTTTGTAGGCTTCTGGCGTGGATTTTACACACAAAAACACAGTAAGTAATGCATGTTTATTTTTTGGGAAATAATTCAATTGCACGTTTATTTTATTCCATTCTATCTTAAGTGGTAATTTATTAGGTAACCCCAAAAATCTTACACAAAAATGATTTAATTTTGAGTGCAGAACTTCCAACAATTGCATGCAAATATGTCACAAAATTATTTTTTGTTTGATGCACGAAAAGACGATTTAACCCTCAAAAAAAATATATGTCTCAAAGGAAAAAATGCAAAAACAACAAGAACATACAGTGCAAAAATGTAAATATGCATATATTTATTGGTTTAAAAATAGGCACTGTGAAATCATATCAAGCAAAAGATAGAAACAGAACCAGCTGGTCTAGGTCGACGATACTGAAAATGTTGGCATCTATTTGATATCAAGTACATACAAAGCCAGTATTCCTACCGATACTTTGTTTGCTATTTTAAAATTTTGTTGAAAGATTTTGCCTTTACCTCGATTAAAATCGGAATTTAAAAATATATAGGACACATATTATGGGCTAAACACGTTTATTTATAAACAGTTTGACAATACAACACAATAATACATATGGACAATATACAAAAATAAAGTTAATACTGCAAAATAAGAGAGCAGAAGCAAAAACGCTTACTCAGTTTATTCCTACCGATACTTTGTTTGCTACTTTACTATTTTGTTGAAAGATTTTGCCTTTACCTCGGTTAAAATCTGAATAAAAAAATACAGGACACATATTATGGGCTAAACACATTTATTTCCATCAATCAATCAATCAATCAATCAAAGTTGATTTATATAGCCCTAAATTACAAGTCTCTCAAAGGGCTGCACAAACCTTAACGACATCCTCAATAGAGCCCACATAAGGGCAAGGAAAAACTCACTCCATAAGACGACGGGTATAAACGGTTTAACAATACAAGACAATAATACATATCGACTATATACAAAAAATAAAGTTTATACATCAAAATAAGTGAACAAAAGCAAAAACTCTTACTCCGTTCATTAGCATTTTAGCTCCCAAAGTCTTCCTGTGTCTAATTAAATATTCCGAGTTTGTAAACAATGTACACCAATAACAAAATATCAACAATATGAAGGGAATAAAACAAGATATTTGTGTAAATATTCAGACGAAAACTGAAAAACATTGTTTTAATCGCGCTAATACCTTCATGGTATCAACACAGTCGATATTTTTGATCGTTTTTCCCGGGTTTGCCAGATGAGAGATGGCAAATATCGAACGAGTAGCTTAAAATGGTCGTATTTTAAGGAAAATGCCGCACATACACTTTGACGCTGCTTGAACAAGCAGGCGCACAAACTACACGTCCAAGATCAATTTACCTTTTAAAATGGCACCATAGGATACAAGCTGCCACTGGCAGAACAGCGCCCCCACCTGGCTGTGAAGCGGCACAGCACACTGAATGATTGAAACTTGTATTAGTAGATTTCACAGTACGGTACATATTCCCTACAATTGACCACTAAATGGTAACACACAAATACGTTTTTCAACTTGTTTAAGTCGGGGTCCACTATGAGTCCTGTTTGTCTTTGCTACTGTAAAAACTTAACTAAAATGGTACATTTATTCTTGCAGAAATGCCATAATTACAGTACGTTTGGGCTGCTGCTCGTCACTATATTTACTCCGTCCGGGACCGGAAACAACCGAGCGGAAGCCAAACGGAAAATTAACACTACAAAATAAAAGACAGAAAGCAAAACGTTCAACAACAAAACAATTGTCTAATAATTACAGTTACATAATGATACCATTATTAGTATTATTAATAGTATAAAAACGTAATACTGTAAGTTATTTAAATAAAAAAATATGTAACCCAGATTTATTTAAATACTTATTTTCCACCTTTATTTACAAATAAATTTTTTAAAATTCCTACAATGTGAATTCCTGGATTTTTTTTTCACATTCTGTCCCTCACAGTTGAAGTGTACCTATAATGAAAATTAAAGACCTCTGTCATCATTTTAAGCGGGAGAACTTGCACCATCGGTGGCTGACTAAATACTTTTTTGCCCCACTGTATATAATCATTTAATGGGGATTTTTGTGCTGCAGATATGGTTTGGTCCAGGGATGGAGAGACGGAGTGTCCTCCTCTGTCTATCATCCTACCAAGACTTTACCTAGGAGCGGAGAGCGATGTGACGCAGGTAAAAGGCAACTTTGTACCAATGTAGAAGACTGTGAATTTTATAGTACTGTATAATGTGTGTGTGTGCAGGACCGACTGTCATCTCTGGGCATCTCCTATGTTCTGAGTGTGAGTCGCTGCAGCCCCCGGCCTCCCTTCCTGCCCTGCTCCAGACACCTGCGCATTCCCATCGATGACTCCCTGCGGGACGACCTGCTGCCCTGGATCCCCCAGGCTCTGCGCTTCATCGGTAACTTAAGGCCCCCGTCAGACCCGCCGTCATTTCGCCAATATGCTGAAACCAAAGCAAGTAACCATCGTGTCTGTCCGTGCAGATGAGGCCATGTCGTCCGGCGCCTCCGTGCTGGTTCACTGCGCAGCCGGGATCTCTCGCTCTCCGGCTCTGGCTGTAGCCTACATAATGTATAGCTTGGGAATGGACCTGGACCAGGCCTACAGGTACATTGACGTGCTTATCTACAGTGGTGCAAAAAAGTATTTAGTCGGCCACCGATTGTGCAAGTTCTCCCACTTAGAATGATGACAGAGATCTGTAATTTTCATCATAGGTACACTTCAACTGTGAGAGACAGAATGTGGAAAAAAAATCCAGGAATTCACATTGTAGGAATTTTCAAGAATTTATTTGTAAATGATGGTGGAAAATAAGTATTTGGTCAACCATTCAAAGCTCTCACTGATGGAAGGAGGTTTTGGCTCAAAACATCACGCTACATGGCCCCATTCATTCTTTCCTTAACACGGCTCAATCGTCCTGTCCCCTTAGCAGAAAAACAGCCCCAAAGCATGATGTTTCCACCCCCATGCTTCACAGTAGGTATGGTGTTCTTGGGATGCAACTCAGTATTCTTCTTCCTCCAAACACGACAAGTTGAATTTATACCAAAAAGTTTTATTTTGGTTTCATCTGACCACATGACATTCTCCCAATCCTCTGCTGTATCATCCATGTATCCATTTTGGTATAAACTCAACTCGTCGTGTTTGGAGGAAGAAGAATACTGAGTTGCATCCCAAGAACACCATACCTACTGTGAAGCATGGGGGTGGAAACATCATGCTTTGGGGCTGTTTTTCTGCTAAGGGGACAGGACGATTGATCCGTGTTAAGGAAAATGAATGGGCCAAAACCTCCTTCCATCAGTGAGAGCTTTGAATGGTTGACCAAATACTTATTTTCCATGATAATTTACAAATAAATTCTTTAAAATTCCTACAATGTGAATTCCTGGATTTTTTTTTTTCACATTCTGTCTCTCACAGTTGAAGTGTACCTATGATGAAAATTACAGATCTCTGTCATCATTTTAAGTGGGAGAACTTGCACAATCGGTGGCTGACTAAATACTTTTTTGCCCCACTTATAAATATCACCTGCATATATTAGTCACGGCCCAAAGAGTGCATCACACATTTATTATCATTAAAGACATTTATTTTTTTTTACCAATAACACACAGTTCGACGAGCTTTGCATATTGACCTACATTGGATTAGTTTTAGCATCTGTAATATAGAAAAGGCATCAAATGTTTCATATTGACATGTTGTATAACGCGTGCGGGTCTATGTGAAATAATAAAAACACGCTTTACTAAAAATGATTTCACGCTAAATTTGGAAAATAGAAAATAAATGAGATGTGAGGTTTACTTTTATCTACTTCCAAGTCTCAAGTGTAAATTATTTTTAGTAAATTTACTAAACAAAATATTTAGTAATACATTAAGTATGTGTTTAAAAGATACTTTTTAAAACATTTTATTTCATTAATTGCTCATTTATTATCCCAAAAAATGAATATTTGGCGGTAAATAGTATTTGAAAAATGTTAAAAAATAACAAAAATGTGTATGTATATTATCAAAATTCTAAATAGTTATTTAATGAAATGTTACAAATTGGTTGTGTGACCCCATAAGTCTAAAGTGTAATTTATTTCTAGTGACTTAGTAAAATAAAAACATAAATAAAAAACATTTTTAATGTATTTTGAAGAATGGTTGAAATAAAGTAGTACCACTTTTAAAAAATATATATATTTTTTGCCTTGTCAGCTCCCGGCTTGCTCTCGGTGTGTAACATGTTTAGCCTCGTCCTCTAGTGATAATATTAATTGATAATGATACCAAATATACTACAAAATGCACTTTATTGGCCGTAATGGAGTTGAATATTATTAGCTGAGCGGAGTGGCTCCACAATGTGTATGGAGGCACAGCTGCTTGTCAGGCGGAGGGCAAAAAAAATATATATAGTGTCTGCCTGAGAGGGGTCTGTGTTTGTGAACGGCATAAAAAAGATAAAATAATAAAACACGCTTTACTAACAAGGATGTTAAGCTGAATTTAGATGTATTTGTATTTTCAAGAAAATAAATAAGATCTGTGGTTGACTTTAAACTTGGTGTGTTTTAATTTTAAAGTGTATTTTATTTCTAATGAGTGACTAAATGAAAATATTCAATAATGTATTAAATACGTGTTTGGATAAAAATATTTTTTATAAATCTCAAGTCAAAAATTGTATTTAAAACTTGCTCATTTATATTTTAAAAAATACATTTGTGGTAGAAATAATATTCAAAAAATGTTAAATGTAACAAAAATGACTTCGTATATTAATAGGACCATATAAAAATAATAATTAAAAGAGTTTATTTTATGAAATGTTATTAATTGGATGAGTGCCCCCTCAAGTCTAAAGTGTAATTTATTTCTAGTGAATTAACAAAATAAAGTTATAAATAATACATAAAAAAATATATGTTTAATTCATTTTGAAAAATTGTAATAAAAAGTAGTATTGATGCTTAATAAAAAAATATATATATATTAATTTTCTTAAGTATCAAATGTAAGTCAATTAAGAAAAAATTTTGTTTTTGTTTTAATGATTGTATAATTCCCGTTCAGGGTTTTGTGCTGCCGATACCGATCATCCACGCGAGAGATCAGCTGATACAATACCGATATCGATCACATGTATTGACTGTGCCTATTTCAATGTATTCATGGTGAGTGCTATTGACAGTTTAACAACATAAACACAGTATTTTATTTAGTTCCTTATTATATTTTATTACATGCATTTACTGCGATGAGGTGGCGACTTGTCCAGGGTGTAACCCGCCTTCCGCCCAATTCTAGCTGAGATAGGCGCCAGCGCCCCCCGCGACCCCAAAAGGGAATAAGCGGTAAAAAAATGGATGGATTACATGCATTTGTTTGAGCAAAACAAAATCAATAGAACACAATACCTAAACAAAAACTACTATCTACTACTCATTTAAATCCTTTGATGTTTGACCCCGGGACTTGAGTTTGACACCTGTGATGTTATTCCTTGCCAGCATGGCAAGAAATGACAAGTCCAGTCATTTAGCATGAGACTTTTAAACTGTTTTCAACTTTTTAACTGCTTTTATCTAACAAATTGTTCTTAGGGTAATTTGTATTTGCTCTTTCAATGTGTATTTTACTTCTGTTTTAAATGTTATTTTTCAGTCTGTCTTTTGCCTCTATTTCTTTGTGGTGTACAGCCGCTTGTTCTTCAACTGTGTTTGTTTTTAAAGGGCTTTATAAATAAAGTTGGTATGGTATGCAGGGACGTGCACATGATTATAGAGGGGCAGGGGCTCAAAGTCAGGAAAGGGCAGGATATTTTTTTTTGGTCCTTTACACAATATGGAAATTAATGTAAAATTAAATTTCCTAATAGGAAGCTAACTACTTAACTGTGTGTCCTTTGTAGGTAAAAGTGATTGCCATTTCTATTGTGTCAACAAATGATTGTCATAATGAGTTAATTCACATTATCATAGGCTTGGAAGACATGAAAAGCAACAAAACACTGGTTTATTATTAGGCTATTTATTGTTAAAGATAAGCACTTTAATATTGAACATTGAACAGTGCAACATGAACTTCGAAAAAAATAAAATAAAATAAATACCCAAATGGAAAAAACTTCAATGTGAAAATATGTCCTTCTTCCCTTAACTTGATGAAAACACCATCAAGTTGTAACTTATGGTCTTTCTCACTTAATGCTCGGACTAAACAACTGAAACACAATACAACTTTATATCTATACCTCTACTGTAAGAAAAATGTGATCCGCCGTAAACACAGTGCATTTTATTTTGAAAATTAACCCGGTGTTTTATTTTGTATTTTGTACACTACTTCCTGTCCCGCACTATCCCCTCTGCTCTGTGCGGCATTGATGTGCCGTGCTCAATTGACGCGCTGTGCTCCGACGTCCGGCAAAAAACAGAAGCTGACACATTGAATAATAGAATAATACAGCGGTTTTTTGAAATATTACCCATATTAGATGCTGAATAAGCGGACGGCGACTAGACCATAACTCACAGGTTGAAGATGCTCCACTGTCACGTCTCCTCAGGGGCGCAGTTGGCTCTCTCTCCTCCCTCTCACTCACTCACTCGCCCTCTCTCTCTCTCTCTCTCTGGCGGAAGCGCAGGCTCAAACAACCCAGTATTACAAGAAAACGTGGAGTTTTTGTACCACAGTTTTTTTTTTTTGTTTTGTTTTTTTACATCCCTAACAGGAATTTATTAATGTTTAAAGAAAAAAAACAAAAAAACAAAAAAAAAACCACACACACAGGCAGATGGCACTTTTTAAGACGAGGCAAAAAAGGGCAGGGGCTCAAGCACCCATAGGGCCCTATGTTTGCACGTAACAGATGGTATGGTATGGTACTTAGACTCATTCTTAACCCAAACTTTGTCCGTTCTTCAGGTTTGTGAAGGAGCGCCGACCCGCCATTTCCCCAAACTTCAACTTCCTGGGTCAACTGCAACACTTCCAGGGCACCTTGCGCCAGAAAGCCGGCGGCGGCGACTTCCTGGACAATGACCTTCCATCCCTCAACCACAACAACAACCAGGCCGACGCCGTAGAGAATTCCTGCCAGCAGAGACGTTCGAATTCCGACGCCAACGGCAACCACGAGACTCTATGGACTTTAAACCAGCAGGAAGTCCAGACTCCCTTCAGGACGTCCGGTCCGAGCCCGCGTGCGTCACTCAAACCGGCGCCAAAACCCACACAACCACAACTCCCAGCAGCTTCTTTGTCAGAAAGACGGAAAAGCCTCAGCCTCTCCTTGGCCCCCTTGGGAGTCTGCGCCCCGGCGACGGCGCGCCGTAACGACCAGAGTGCGCCCAGAAGTGTGCACGAGAGAGAGTCGGGGGCCAAGACGTGGAGCGAGGAGACGTGCAAGAGCCCGCAGAGAAAACACAAGACATCAGAGGCGACGGATCAAGGCCTGCTGTCGCCGCTCGGCTGCACCCTCAGCAGGCTGCTGGACTGGGGGGAGAGGATGCTGCTGGGGGGGGTCTTCGCCCACCCGGTTAAGATGGGACAGCCCGCTTTGCCCTACAGATGCTGAGTGGACTCCCTTCTGCTGTTTGTGCGTGTACACCTGTTTATTTATTGCCCGCCATGGGACCATTTTCCCCCTCTTTATTATGTTGTCAGCATTCGAAATGAATTGTACAAGGTTTACTGACCATTAAAATGTTCGATTCCAACCTCATCTCTCTTTGCAGTGACGTGCGATACAACTGATACCGATACAATACTTAGTGCAAATATACCTGGTATGTTTTTAAAAGTGGTGCATTTTTAAATATGAACATATCGATCTAAAAATCAATAGTAACAATGTAAGGAAAAAAAAGAGGAAATAAATCGGAATGA
The DNA here is from genome assembly GCF_033978795.1 of Nerophis ophidion. Classification (NCBI taxonomy): domain Eukaryota; kingdom Metazoa; phylum Chordata; class Actinopteri; order Syngnathiformes; family Syngnathidae; genus Nerophis; species Nerophis ophidion. The sequence continues at coordinate 33,602,103 of NC_084633.1, read as the reverse complement.
ACATTTTGAACAAATAATGACACATTTTTGTCTTTAATCATATGATCTTGCAACGTCTGGTTGGCATAGCGATGCCGGGTTCGTTCCTTCAAGGATGCGTCGGCAAGAACGCAGCAAAAGGTAAGATATAAGGATTTATTAAAGAAACAAAACAGGCTAGCACAAAAACACTGGTGCTAATAGAAAAAGGTAAACACAAGGCGCTAGCATGGAGGCTAGGAATAATAAACCCAAAAACACTAAACTTGGCACGAAGGCACACAACAGGGGAAACAAATCATTAGCATGAGAGCTAGAATAAAAACAAAGGCGTAGCGTGGAAGCTAGCAAGAATATACATACAGAAGAAGTCAGTCGTCACTGTTGCTCGAAGGCAAATTAGGAACCCAGGCAGAACTAACAAAATGGGCAAGCTTAAAAAAGGAAGGTGATTACTAAAACAGGTGTGCAGGGACCGTGAGTAGCAGGTGAAAACAATATAAAACCATGGTGACAGACTAAACAGGAACTAAGGAGGTCGAACTACAAAATGTGATACAGAAAAGGAACAATAAACAAGAATATGTAAAGATCCGAGCAGCGGATCGCAACAAATCTGTTTTTTAACATTTAAAAAAAAATGAAAATGGCCACCCCATTCTTGACTTTTCAGTATGTTGCTCCTAGAGGAAAAAGTTTATTACCTTAACAAATGAAAAACATCCATGATGATTGCTTGGTGTTTGTATGCGGAGTCACAGTTGGCTAAAGTTAGGGCGAAACATTGCGGACTGGCCAATCAGAGGCAAGATAGGGCGGGTCAATGAAACCAGGAAGCAAAATCATAACAGACAGGTGTCACTCATATCACATGACGACGAGGGAGTCGGAGACAGAGGGACACGCTTCAAGCTGACCACTCAAAAAAAAATACAAACATACTTAAAGAGGACATATATAATCTCTCCTGCATATTAGATTTTTCCTTTTGTGATGAAGGTGACGTCTAGGAAACCTACAATAATGCGCGTCCCTGGTCATTTTTAGACAAATATATGCGTTTAGAGAAAACAACGCTCAAAACCTTAGTTTTTAGTTGTTTGCTCTGTAAACCAAGATCATAACTTTCCTCCAGAAGGTCTTATCTTTGTCCATGTTATGCCTGATGAAACAAAAACTGAGCTGTTTGCCCACAATACCCAGCAATTAGTTTGGAGGAGAAAAGGTGAGGCCTTTAATCCCAGGAACACCATATTTACCGTCAAGCATGGTGGCGGTAGTATTATGCTCTGGGCCTGTTTTGCTGCCAATGGAAGTGGTGCTTTACAGAGAGTAAATGGGACAATGAAAAAGGAGGATTACCTCCAATTGCTGAGGTTGGGTCTTGGTGCAGTTGGGTGTTCCAACAGGAAAATGACCACAAACATATGTCAAAAGTGGTAAAGGAATGGATAAATTAGGCCAAAATTAAGGTTTTAGAATTGCCTTCCCAAAGTCCTGACTTAATTGTGTGGACAATGCTGAAGGAACAAGTCCATGTCAGAAAACCAACACATTTAGCTGAACTGCACCAATTTTGTCAAGAGGGGTGGTCAAAAATTCAACCAGAAGCTAGTGGATGGCTACCAAAAGAGCCTTATTGCAGTGGAACTTGCCAAAGGACATGTAACCAAATATGAACATTTTTGACCCAGCAGAGTTGGTCACATTTTCAGGAGACCTATAATAAAATCATAAAAGAACCAAATTTCATGAATGTTTTTTGTGACCAACAAGTATGTGCTCCAATCACTCTATCTAAAATAAAATAAGAGTTGTTGAAATTATAGGAAACTCAAGACAGCCGTGACATTATGTTCTTCACAAGTGTATGTAAACTTTTGAACACAACCGTATGTATTTGTGTATACACACACATATATATATGCATACTGAACATTTTATTATATATATATAGAAAATTGATGTATATATATGTATATATATATATATATATATATATATATATATATATATATATATATATTAGGGGTGTGGGAAAAGTCAATTCGAATATGAATCGAATCGAAAACTCTGTGTGATTCAGAATCGATTCTCATTTTTAAAAAATCTATTTTTTTATTTATTTTAATAAAAAAAATATATATATATCAATCCAACAAACCACTACACGGCAATACCATAACGATGCAATCCAATTCCAAAACCAAACCTGACCCAGCAACACTCAGAACTGCAATAAACAGAGCAATTGAGAGGAGACACAAACACGACACAGAACAAACCAAAAGTAGTGAAACACAAATGAATATTATCAACAACAGTATCAATATTAGTTATGATTTCAGCATAGCAGTGATTAAAAATCCCTCATTGACATTATCATTAGACATTTATAAAAAATAAAAATAAAGAACAATAGTGTCACAGTGGCTTACACTTGCATCGCATCTCATAAGCTTGACAACAGACTGTGTCCAATGTTTTCACAAAGATAAAATAAGTCATATTTTTGGTTTGTTTAATAGTTAAAATACATTTACATTATTGCAATCAGTTGATAAAATATTGTCCTTTAAAATTATAAAAGCTTTTTAAAAAAAATCTACTACTCTGCTAGCACGTCAGCAGACTGGGGTAGATCCTGCTGAAATCCTATGTATTGAATGAATACAGAATTGTTTTGAATCGGAAAAATATCGTGTTTGAATCGAGAATCGGATGGAATCGAAAAAAATCGATGTATTATCAAGTCGTGACTCCAAAAATCGTTATTGAATCGAGAATCGTGGGACACCCAAAGATTCACAGCCCTAATATATATATATATATATATATATATATATATATATATATATATATATATATATATATATATATATATATATATATATATATATACACATATATATACAAATACACAATACATTTTCCATTGATTGTCCATTCTTTCATTGTTATATCCTGGTTATTGGCTCCGTATCGTAGTGGAAGGCAATGTGTAATCCTGATTTACTGTACTTGGCATCGGGTCGACTCAAAGTTTACAGTATCGTCCTAACCCCAGTCCGAGTGGCGAGCACGCGCCGCAGTCACCTCCGGCGCGCGCCCCCCCCCCGATGTCCTGACGTCACAGATACTCCCGATGCCCAAATAAGGAACGTGACACATTAAAGTGGAATTTTCTTTTTCCGGCACAAATTTGAATACGGTAACGGATACGGTGTCCTCCTCGGTGCGTGTGTCCGTTAGCGGGGGGAAAAGCAACAACGAGACGACGACAAGAAAGTAACACAACCGCAGTGGACACGGTCGCACTGAGTTGTTTCGGTGGACTTTTTTCAGGGGGAGGAAAAGAGGAAGCAGTTCCGCCCTCACCAGCCGCCGAGAGGCCAAAGAGTAGACCAAAGCAGCAAAGAAGGCAAAATTTGTCGTCAAAGATCAAAACTGTATCGAAACTTTTTATTTTGTGTCTTCAGTGGACATTCTTGTCCGTTTCTTTTCGTGTCGGCGGTGTGTGTTTTACGCCGAAAATGACTTTTATCTTGCCGAGTAAAAAGTTTTTCTGATACTACCGTCCGCCTTGATATCACTTACTAGCATTTACTAGCATCTTAGCAGGCTGTTCACTTAACTAACTAAATAGTTAGGAGAAAAAAAAACCCTGCAATGAGCGGAGAAGAGGAAAGATTCAAGCTGGTGGTGGTGGGAGGTGGAGGAGTGGGAAAGAGTGCTTTGACCATCCAATTCATTCAGGTAAGATCTTTAAAACACCCCTTGGAACATGCATACTTTCTATATATCAGACCTGGGCAAATCAAGGCCCTGGGGCCACATGCGGCCCGTTATGTATTTCAATCTGGCCCGCCGGACATTATTAAATATATATTTTTTTAGATCTTTAAGATGGATAGTGTAGCTTCCATTATGATGTGCAGTGATGTTTTCAAATTACCGTAAGTCTTTAACTATACCAATGGTTCTTAACCTTGTTGGAGGTACCGAACCCCAATAGTTTCATATACGCATTCACCGAACCCTTCTTTAGTGAAAAATAAAATGTTTTTTTTCAAATTCAAGACAGAGTTATGTGTTTTTGGTAACACTTTATTATGGGGAACATATTCTAAGTAGCAAAGACTTGATTTAGAGTAATTTGGACACTAGAGAACATATTCTAAGTAATAAAGACTTAATTTTGAGTTATTTGGTTAGGGTCAGGGTTAGAGAGTTAGGGTTAATAAGGCATTAATAAGTACTTAATAATTACTAGTTAAGATCCAATATGTTACTAATTTGCATGTTAATAAGTAACTAATTAATGCTGAATATGTTCCCCGTACTGAAGTGTTAACATGTTTTTTTTTTTACTGGTGCACAAAATGAACAGTGCATGAATATCACCTTGTTCAAACAACATAACCAACACAGTGCATAAACTCACAACAAATTACACACCTGCAAATCAGTCAGCTGTTGCCGTATCCGTAATAAACTGATTGGGAGAAGTTTCTATTTACCCAATGAGTTGGGTGTGTTTGGACCTACGCCGAACCCCTGAGACCGACTCACCGAACCCCTAGTGTTCGATCGAACCCAGGTTAAGAACCACTGAACTATACAAAGTATTTCAATGGTTAGAATATGCACTTTTGCATGATATACTAGTTATTAGGGCTGCAAATCTTTGGGTGTCCCACGATTCGATTCATTATCGATTCTTGGGGTCGCGATTCGATAATATATACATTTTTTTTAGATTCAACGCGATTCTCGATTCAAAAACGATATTTTTCCGATTTAAAACGATTCTGTATTCATTCAATACATAGGATTTCAGCAGGATCTACCCCAGTCTGCTGACGTGCTAGCAGAGTAGTAGATTTTTTTTTAAAAGCTATCATTATTATAAAGGACAATGCTTTATCAACTGATTGCAATAATGTAAATTTGTTTTTACTATTAAACGAACCAAAAATATGACTTATTTTATCTTTGTGAAAACATTGGACACAGTGTTTTGTCAAGCTTATGAGGTGCGATGCAAGTGTAAGCCACTGTGACACTATTGTTCTTTTTTATTTTGGGTATGACGTTAAACTACAACCGCAGGCTGTAGAGAGGTAGCACTTTACCTCAGCAAGGGTCCTCTGGCTAAGGAAATATCCCTACTGATAGTCCTGGTCCTCCTGCATGCCTATATGGCACTTCCCGTGGTGCCTAGCTTAGCCAGCACACTGGGATAGAAGACTGGTTCTCAGCTAACTGCGCGGAAGAAACCCTCAGAGGTTCAACGGTCTGAATGGCGACACCAGCAGACTCTGTGGAGCGCTTCGGGCTGGATGTGTTATGTTATAATGTGTCCAGGCCATCCACTGCACCTGGATCCACCTCCAGCCGTCTCGACTATGTCTTGCCACTGGATACAGGTGGACTCGGGCGAGAGAGTGAGGTCGGCGCTGCGCAACCCACCCTCACTTAAATCCAATGCACTGCGCAAGTCATGACTTCACACACAACCCCCACAATCTCCCCCACCCTCACCCAAGTCCTGCGGCGTCGGGCACGTGGCGAAGTGGCAGGTGTGGACTTCACTGGAAGCCATAGTCACAAACTCGCACGCAGGCGGCTCGGGCCATAGGGTCGCTGTCCAATGACTGAGGCAGCACTGGACTTCGGCAGCCCCCCGAGCGACTAGGCAGCCCTCTTTAGGTATGCACTGCCTACCTCCTGTCATGAGGAACTGGCTAGAAAAGGTGCCCCAAAAATTGCCTGCCTCACCTCTTCCTGGCCAGCTAGCCGCAGCTGGCAGGAGTCCCATAACTAGCGGTAAGAAAAAAGGAATCAAGAAAAAGGTGACACCGATCACCCTTGGCGCATGGAATGTGCGCACACTTCTTGATAGGGCTGGTGACCTATCAAGACCTGAGAGGAGAACTGCCCTGATCGCCAGAGAGCTGGACCGATATGGCATCCAGATCGCTGCTCTCAGCGAAACACGTCTAGCTGGAGAGGGACAGCTGACAGAGACTGGTGCTGGCTATACATTCTTCTGGATAGGCCGCACTGAAGCAGAGCGGCGTGAGGCAGGAGTTTGCTTTGCCATTAAATCCAACTTGGTCAGTAAGCTGGCTGCACTTCCCAAAGGCGTCAGTGACCGCCTGATGACGCTGTGCCTGCCTCTTCCAGGGAAACAGTCTGCCACGCTCATCAGTGCCTATGCTCTCACGATGACGAACACAGACGATGTCAAGGAGAGGTTCTATGAAGACCTGAACGCTACCATCGCAGCAGTGCCCAGGGAAGACAAGCTCATCATCCTCGGTGACTTCAATGCCAGGGTCGGCACTGATCACAAGTCATGGAAAGGAGTCCTTAGCAAAAATGGCATGGGCAGCTGTAACAGCAATGGCACCCTTCTGCTGGAGACCTGTGCGGCACATGAGCTCTTGATCACAAACTCAGTTTTCAGCCTTCCAAAGCGCAACAGGACCTCATGGATGCATCCCCGCTCAAAACACTGGCACCTACTGGACTATGTCATCGTGAGGCAAAGGGACAGACAGGATGTCAGGGTTACAAAGGCGGTGTGTGGTGCAGAGTGCTGGACTGACCATAGGCTCCTTGTGTCTAAGCTGAATATCAAGATCCATCCTCCCAGAAGGCCTCAAGGTTCCAAATTTCCGGAGCGCTTGAACGTTTCCAGGCTCACCGATGCCTCTGTCAAGCAATTGCTGACTGAAGAGCTCACCAGCAAACTGCAGGACCTGAAACCCTCTGGGAACCTCGAGGAGGACTGGGCTGCGTTCAGAGACACCGTCTACACTGCTGCTCTCAATTCAGTAGGATCCACAGCCCGCAAGCAACAGGACTGGTTTGATGAGAATGATGATCACATCAGAGATCTTCTCCAGGAGAAACATCGTCTGCACAAAGCCCACCTCAGCGATCCAACATCCTCTCAAAAACAGTCTGCTCTCAAGAACATCAAAGCAATCATCCAGCGAGAGCTGCGTCGGATGCAGGACGACTGGCTCTGCTGAAAATCTGATGAGATTCAGTACTATGCAGACCAGAATGATAGCAAGAAGTTCTATTGCACCCTCAAGGCGATCCATGGGTCCACAACATCAGGATCTTCCCCTCTCCTCAGTGCTGATGGCAGCACACTGGTCACAGACAGAGAGAAGATCCTTGAGCGCTGGGCTGAGCACTTCCACTGTGTTCTCAACCGCCCCTCAGCCATTAATGAGGAAGCCATTCCACGCCTCCCTCAAGTCCCTGTCAACACCTCCCTTGACAAACCACCAACGGAAGTTGAGGTCATCAAAGCCATCAGTGGACTTCCAAATGCCAAAGCACCTGGTGCTGATGCGATTCCAGCAGAAATGTACACAGCTGGTGGGCCACCTCTGACCAAACAACTGGTAGCCCTATACTGCACCATGTGGAACCAAGGAAAGCTGCCCCAGGAGTTCAAAGACGCCTCCATCGTCCATTTATACAAATGCAAGGGCAACCGGCAGGACTGCAACAACTACCGCGGCATTGCTCTGCTGTCTGTAGCAGGAAATATCCTGGCCAGAATTCTGCTAAACCGCCTGACGGAACATCTTGAACACGAAGACCTCCTACCGCAGAGCCAATGTGGATTCAGGCAGGGTCGTGGTACAGTCGACATGATTTTCGCCGCTCGCCAACTCCAAGAGAAGTGCCGAGAACAGAACGTCACTCTATACTCCACCTTTGTAGATCTGACAAAGGCCTTCGACACTGTCAGCCGAGCGGGCCTCTGGAAGATCATGGCCAAGTTTGGCTGCTCAAACATTTTCATAAACACTGTCCGTGAATTCCATGATGGAATGCAGGCACAAGTCCAGGACAACGGCGCATCATCTGAGCCTTTCCATGTGGAAAATGGAGTCAAACAAGGCTGTGTTCTGGCACCCACTCTGTTTAGCATGATGTTCTCAGCCATGCTGACAGATGCTTTCCGGTCTGGGGATATGGGGATAGACCTGTGCTACCGTACTGATGGCAAGCTGTTTAATCTGCGAAGACTCCAGGCAAAAACAAAAGTAAAGACCACCAAGGTTCACGACTTCCTCTTTGCAGACGACTGTGTACTGAATGCTTCCAACGAGGTGGAAATGCAACTGAGCATGAACAGCTTCGCCACAGCATGCTCAGACTTTGGACTCACCATCAGTACAAAGAAAACAGAGGTGATGCATCAACCCGCTCCTGGAGACCCGTACACTAAACCCCTCGTCAGCGTGAATGGTGAGGACCTCAAAGCTGCTGAAAAATGTTGTCTACCTGGGTAGCACCTTGTCACGCATGGGCAACATCGACGAGGAAGTCACGCATAGGATAGGGCATGGAAGTGCTGCATTCGGCCGACTCCGCAGTTCTGTCTGGGAGCGCAGAGGGCTGAGCCTACGGACCAAACTAAAGGTCTATCGTGCTGTTGTCCTACCTGCCCTGCTGTATGCCTGTGAGACCTGAACTGTATACAGCCGGCATGCTAAACAACTTAACGCCTTCCACATGAGATCCCTCAGGAAGCTGCTCAATATCAGGTGGCAGGACGAGATCCCAGACACTGAGGTCCTCCACAGGGCTGAGATGGAGAGCATCTATGCCATCCTCAAGCGTTCCCAGCTGAGATGGGCTGGCCATGTCTGTACGGTGAAGTGCACCATGGAAAGCGCTCACGCGCGGACAGCGAAAACACTTTAAGGACACCCTAAAAACCAGTCTCAAGGGCTGTGGTCTGGACCCAGAGACCTGGGAAGCCGTTGCCCAACACCGTTCAAACTGGCGCTCTGCAGTCTGGTATGGTGTAGCAGACTTCGAGGAAAAACGGATCCATGAAGCCGAACAGAAGCGACAGCTCCGCAAGACAAGAGACTGTTCCTCCCTCTCAGCCAGCCAACCCCCAGCCATAACCTGCCCTCACTGCAGCCGGTCATTCCGTGCAAGGATTGGCCTCATCAGCCATCTTCGGACACACAAATAAACGTGAAGTCACCTGGTCATCTTCGGAAACGAAGGACGAACATGGAATTGTTCTTTTTTATTTTTTATAAATGTCTAATGATAATGTAAATGGGACCTTTTTAATCACTGCTATGTTGAAATTATGACTAATATTGATACTGTTGTTGATAATAATAATTTTTGTTTCACTACTTTTGGTTTGTTCTGTGTCGTGTTTGTGTCTCCTCTCAATTGCTCTGTTTATTGCAGTTCTGAGTGTTGTTGGGTCAGGTTTGGTTTTGGAATTGGATTGCATTGTTATGGTATTGCTTTGTATTGTTTTGTTGGATTGATAAAAAAAAATAAAAAAAAGAGAATCGATTCTGAATCGCACAACGGATTCGATTCATATTCGAATGGGTTTTTCCCACACCCCTACTAGTTACTATGGTAATTAATTAGTTACTATGGTAATGTAAGTCACAGCAGCTCAGACGAGGCACCAAACAGTGGGGGTGGGGAGCGTTTCCACAGAGTGTCAGCCTTAAATGTGAGTGTCAGGGACAGACGTGGAAGGAGATTTTCACAATGAAGTTCTAAATCTTAAAACATTGATTGATTGATTGAATTATTAGGGCTGCGAATCTTTGGGTGTCCCACGATTCGATTCAATATCGATTCTTGGGGTCGCGATTTGATAATATATCGATTTTTTCGATTCAGCGCGATTCTTGATTCAAAAACGATATTTTTCCGATTCAAAACGATTCTGCATTCATTCAATACATAGGATTTCAGCAGGATCTACCCCAGTCTGCTGACATGCTAGCAGAGTAGTAATTTTTTTTAAAAAAGCTTTCATAATTATAAAGGACAATGTTTTATCAACTGATTGCAATAATGTAAATTTGTTTTAACTATTAAACGAACCAAAAATATGATTTATTTTATCTTTGTGAAAATATTGGACACTGTGTGTTGTCAAGCTTATGAGATGCGATGCAAGTGTAAGCCACTGTGACGCTATTGTTCTTTTTTTTATTTTTATAAATATCTAATGATAATGTCAATGAGGGATTTTTAATCACTGCTATGCTGAAATTATAACTAATATTGATACTGTTGTTGATAATAATCAATTTTGTTTCTCTACTTTTGGTTTGTTCTGTGTCGTGTTTGTGTCTCCTCTCAATTGCTCTGTTTATTGCAGTTCTGAGTGTTGCCGGGTCAGGTTTGGTTTTGGAATTGGATTGCATTGTTGTGGTATTGCTGTGTAGTGGTTTGTTGGATTGATAAAAAAATAAATAAAATAAAATAAAAATCGTTTAAAAAAAAAAAAAGAATCGATTCTGAATCGCACAACGTATTCAAATAAATTTTTCCCCACACCCCTACTAGTTACGATGGTAATTCATTAGTTACCATGGTGATATAAGTCACAGCAGCTCAGACGAGGCACCAAGCAGTGGGGGTGGAGAGCGTTTCCACAGAGTGTCAGCCTGAAATGTGGGTGTCAGGGACAGACGTGGACGGAGTTTTTCACAACAAAGATCTAAAGCAGTGGTTCTTAACCTGGGTTCGATCGAACCCTAGGGGTTCGGCGAGTCGGCCTCAGGGGTTCGGCGGAGCCTCCATCGCGGATGTCAAGACACACCCGACTCATTGTGTAAATAAAAACTTCTCCCTCTCGGCGTATAACGGATACCACTAAACAATATTCCTTCTTATTTTCCATCTGGTTTGCCAGTGTGTCATTTGTTGAGTTCATGCACTGTGTTGGTTTTGTTCTTTGAACAGGGTGGATTACTTTAGAGATGGTTGTCCTTCTGTAGGTTCTCCCCTCCACAGAATATCGTTGTAGCTCTAACAGAGACCATTGCGTTCTTTGTCACCTCCCTGACTAGACTAAGTTGAATGCAGCAATGTACAGAGACATCCTGAAAGAAAAATAACACGTCATCCAATCTGATGTAGCTTGAGAGGTGCTGCCTAAAATACTGACAGAAACTACCCAAAGATAGCTTGTGGCATCATATTAAAAAAGACTTGAAGGTGTAATTGCTGCCAAAGGTGCATCAACCAAGTATTGAGCAAAGGCTGTAAATACTAAAAGTACACAAGATTATTTTATTTGTTCAATACATTTGTAGTGAAAAAAACAAACACTTTTTACATTGTCATTATGGGGTATTGTCTGTAGAATTTTGAGAACCAAGTTGAATTCATTACATTTTGGAATAAAGCTGTAAAATAACAAAATCCGGAAAGTTATGCACTGTATAGTACTTCCATCCATTCATTTTTTTAGCACATGTGTCCAACTCAAGGCTTGAGGGCCAGATCTGGCCAGTGAAAGACTGCAAATATGTTGTGTCAAACAACTTTTTTATTTTTTTACCGCTGAAGGTGCGCTCATTGTTGAGAGGCTGCACTTACTCTGCTTCAAAACTCCAAAATAGATAAAAAAGGACCGTCATTGAAAACACTAAAGGACACTAAAACCCATCAATTGAATTTGTCCTCTCGCAGCAATAAGATTAAAAAAAGAGCTTGCTGAATAGACGATGTGTCTAATATTTTTTTAATTCCACCGTCCAAAATGTTGACACACACATGTAGGATGGTGGATTCTCGTGTATCTGTCGTTGTCTTTGCAGCGCATGCACTGATCCTGCAGCTGTGTGTGCAACTCAGTTTGCACGTCCTTTTGACACATGCTTAAAAAACCCGCTAAATTGTGCTCGCAAAACGATTATGAGTGTTGATAAATCACATTGCGTGTGCTACATTATTATATTTGCATCTTCTCCTCCCTGTATTGTGGGCGTGTTGATGATCAGCATATATTTTGCATAATGAAGACAGAGACGCAAAATGGATTGCACGCCTTATTCTGCTCACTTAACAGACGCAATCCACTTTGCACATGTTAAGTTAATCTTGGCGTGTTGTATCAGGTTTGCAAAGGTATTAGTGCACACAAACCTTTAGTAAGTCAGGCCCTTTGATGTACGTAGGGAAGTGTGCAAAATGAGACATTGCTAATGTGTACCCAGTTTCCGAGGGTGCGAATGTTGACTGTAGTGCTGTTCCAAACTGTTTCCTGTAATGCGCACTAACATGAAATGGCTATTGCAATATTTACCAGTTTCTGTTCACGACTTACCATGCTGCAAGTTGCTCCTCAGCTGATATTATTTCAAGTTAATCCCTCCTCTTCTGCTACGTAGCCAAGATTGTGACCATTGAGCGTAGCAGTCGGTGTCCAGTTGGGCTGTGACTCTTTATGCACCATACGATTCAATTCAGAATCCATTCTCGAATCAAAACGATTCTCGATGTAAAATCAATACTTGTTTAATAACATGAGGTGTCCGTTCTATGATTAACTACATTCCTCCATAAAATAGATAAAAAGCTTTGATAAATGTCTGTATTACTTAAAAGAAAACTGGTTTTGTTTAATGAAATTATATCGAAACAATAAAGTCAAATACAAATAAAGCAACAAGAGAAGTATCCCACACTTCTCTTCTCTAAAGTAAATCTGAACAGCAGGTATGGGCATCTATATCATCAATATGATTTGCCTGAGTTGCTGGACAGGACAGTTACAAAAAATAATAATAGAGAAATTAGAATTTTGAATCGTTAAAAAATAAGAATCGCGATTAATTTTTTGAAACACCCCTAGTTTCCAACACTGTGCACTCACTATTTTGGTCATCCAAATACTGACAGCGCATTGCATTTTGACATACATCTCAGTGTGAATGCATTTATGCACTTAAATGACAAGTGTAAGTATGACAGTGTGCCAATTGATACTTAGTTCTAGCACACTACAACAGTTTGAAGTCTAATTCAACAGTTAAAAACAGTCAGATTGATTAATCGGAGAGGCTGCATGAATGTGAATAGTGGTTGTTTTGTGTTATACTAACTTGTACGTGCATCAATACCTCAATATTGTTAAATGCTAATTATGTATGATTGTGTCTCCAGTCCTATTTTGTGTCAGACTACGACCCCACCATTGAAGACTCCTACACTAAGATCTGCAATGTCGATGGAAAGGACACCCGTCTGGACAGTAAGACTCAGTCACTCTGGACATGATTCATAACATCATTGTTTGTCAAAGTGCCAGCAACTTGCTAAAAAAGCTTTGTTTGAAAGAGAAGGGTGTGTCGCAATATGATCGGATTATCCCTTGTTAGGACTTGCACTAAGCGTGCAAGTTACTGCACTTGAGTTTGAAGGCAGGGCGCAGGGAAATGACTACACGGATGTTGTAATATTTGGATAGAATACTATAGCGGTACCCGGTGTGAAGAGTAGGACTGAACTATGATACACAAATGCAGTAATTCATCAGCTCTACTTTTCTAACTCTAGTTTGTTCCTCGAATACTGCATACAATCAGAGTGTCTCATACATGCACATGCATGCAAAAATTGTTCACTGTTGGCATTTCTAATTACAGGTCATTCCAACCTAAATCAGTCTGTAGACTCAATACAGAACCGCTAAAAAATAAACCATGGCTGATGGGTAGAAGACACAGTCGAAGTGGCCTTGGCCTGAAGGTAGACTTTGACACGTAAATAAGACTGCCAGTCAGAAAGCGGCTTGAAGATGAATTGTAAAACAAAATATGTGCAACATTTTGACCAAATCCCCACTATGACATGTTATGTTGAGCTGGGGTTCTTCACATTTTGGACTTCGAGGCCTAACTTTTCCATGACAGAGGGGACCGGAGCCAACTGTGAATCTTTGGGCACCACACGATTCGATTTGATTTCTTGGGGGTAACGATTCATTTCAGAATCAGTTCTCGATTCAAAATCAATACTTATTAAATAACGTTGGGTGCCAGTTTTATGATGAAGTACATTCTTCAATAAAATAGATGAACAGCTCTGATAATTATTACTTAAAAGACAACTGGTTTTGTTTGATAAAATAATTTCCAAACATTTACCAAAGTGGCTGGACGTGATGGATTTAAAAAAAAATCCATTTAGATTTAAAAAAAAAAATCAATTAAGAATCGTTACACTTAAGATTTGCGATTCATTCAAAAATATTTTTTGACACCCCTAAATCTTACTCTTGAATTTAATTGTATTCATTAATTATATCTAACTGACTTGCAGTTTAACAGATTACACCTTGTCAAATGATATAAAAGCATATGTTAATCACAAAGATTATTTTATCAAGGCTTAGGTTAGCCTGATTATACAAATAAATACTATTCAGATATACTGCAAAGAAGGGACTCGTAATAACTGACTACAATTTTAATTTTAACAAAATTATTAATAAATTATTTTATTATACTGTAAAGAAAATAAGTATATGAACACACTGTCAAATCATGGAGGGGTCTGACATTTTCACGGTAGGTGCATGTCCACTGTTTGAGAGATAACCTAAAAAGAAAAAATCCAGAAATCACAATCTATGATTTTTTAACAATTTGTGTGATAAAGCTGAACATAAATATTTGAACACCAACATTAATATTTGGTAGAGTAGCCTTTGTTTGCATTTACATAGGTCAAACGTTTCCTGTAGTTCTTCACCAGGTTTGCACAGACTGCAGGAGGGATTTTCGCCCACCTCTCCACAAAGATGTTCTCTAGATCAGTCAGGTTTCTGGGCTGTCGCTGAGTAACACAGACTTTCAGCTCCCTCCAAAGATTTTCAATTAGATTTAGGTCTGGAAACTGGCTAGGCCACTCCAGAACCTTGATATGGTTCTTACGAAGCCATTTCTTGGTTTTCCTGGCTGTGTGCTTTGGGTCATTGTCATGTTGGAAGATCCAGCCACGACTCATCTTCAATGATCTGACTGAGGGAAGGAGGTTTTTGGCCAAAATCTCACAATACATGGCTGCAGTCATCCTCTCCTTAATACAGTACAGTCGTCCTGTCCAATGAGCAGAACCCCCCCCCCCCCCCCCCCCCCCCCGCAAGGCATGATGCTACCACCCCCATGCTTCACAGTAGGCATGGTGTTCTTGGGATGGTACGCATCATTCTTCCTCCTCCAAACACGCATAGTGGAATTATGACCAAAAAGGTCAATTTTGGTCTCATGTGTCCACAAAACTTCCTACCATGACTCCTCTGGATCATCCAAATGGTCATTGGCAAACTTAAGACGGGCTTTAACATGTGCTGGTTTAAGCAGGGGAACCTTCCGTGCCGTGCATGATTTCAAACCATGACGTCTTAGTGTATTACTAACAGTGACCATGGAAACAGTGGTCCCAGCTCTTTTCAGGTCATTGACCAATTCCTGCCGTGTAGTCCTGGGCTGATTCCTCACCTTTCTTAGCATCATTGAGACCCCACGAGGTGATATCTTGCATGGGGCTCCACTCCCATTGAGATTGACCGTCATGTTTAGCTTCTTCCATTTTCTAATGATTTCTCCAACAGTAGACCTTTTTTCACCAAGCTGCTTGGCAATTTCTCCGTAGCCCTTTCCATCCTTGTGGAGTTGTACAATTTTGTCTCTGGTGTCTTTGGACAGCTCTTTGCTCTTGGCCATGCTGAATGTTTGGGTCTAACTGATTGTATGGGGTGGATAGGTGTCTTTATGCAGCTAACGACCTCACACAGGCGCATCTGATTCAGGATAATACAGTAAAGTGAAGGAGGACTTTTAAAGGCGGACTAACAGGTCTTTGAGGGTCAGAATTCTAGCTGATAGACAGGTGTTCAAATACTTATTTTCAGATGTAACACACAAATAAATTATTCAAAAAACCATAGATTGTGATTTCTGGATTTTTCTTTTTAGGTTATCTCTCATACAGTGGACATGCACCTACTGTGAAAATTTCAGACCCCTCCATGATTTCTAAGTGGGAGAACTAGCAAAATAGCAGGGTGTTCAAATATTTATTTTCTTTATTGTATATGTTTCTTGAATAAACTGGCAAAACATTTTGAGTGCAAATGAAAACAACTTTAGCCCTTTAGACATATTTCTGCGCTTCTCTATAGCTCCAGACTTCTTCTGTTTGTTTGAGATTTTCATTACTGCCACTGTGTTTGTAGTATAATGTGCGGTTTTGTCTTTTTGTCAGTCTTGGATACAGCAGGACAGGAGGAGTTTGGTGCGATGAGAGAGCAGTATATGCGCTCAGGAGAGGGATTCTTACTGGTGTTTGCACTCAATGACCGAGGGAGGTAAGTGTTTACATCTTGACAATGTACAAATGAGAAACTCCTTGGACTTATACACCTTGACCAATTACTGTCAACATGGACTGTACTGTAAGGCTGCGATGACTCGCCGATTATTTTAATAGATGATCATGGTTTCACTGAAGTCACACTTTTCCAGCCACAGTCACACAGGCCCGAACGCGATAAACGGAAGAGAGAGGCAAAATGGAGGCAGTAAGCACTGAAGTGAAGCAATTAAACTTGTCTTGAGAATCACCTTGCGGTTCATTTGGCATTGCTCTGCTACCAAACGAAGTAGCTCTTGATGCAGTAACCTCAGGTTTTTAATGACCACCTTTGGCTCTTTATTGAACAAGAATGTCGTTGACTGCGGGGCAAACTGCACAATATTTTACAGTGGAATGAACTTATAACGGTCTATTGTGTTTTTCTTATTGCTAAAAAGTATCATTCAAACTAAAATCAAAATCCATGGCTGATATGAAATTTGAGATCCAAAAGGGTGATTTTTAAAAATGAAAAAATCAGTTATGTTGACGTACTATTGTAAACTTCCTTATTATTGCTTGTGTGTGTTTACCATCGCAGACTTATGGTTATATTAGAATCAATATTAACAGGAATGCAAAAGAAAAAAAAAGCTAAAAATTAAAGGGGTCCTAATATGCAAATCCAACTTGTCTTACATATTGGTACCTGTTTTTGTGTATTTAGGATTTGCATAAGTCCCCAAAATGTTAAGTCAAACCATGAAGGCATTGTAGAGAGATTTATAAAATATTCTTGCCTTCCTTCATACTTCCTCCAAACCAGTTGTTTGGAATTTGCCCACTTGTGACGTTTTTCCCTAGTGTGACGTCTGTGGATTATCCATATATGGTATCAATTTACCCGAAGTGCTTTGTGCGAGTCAGTCATTGTGGTCCACGCTGTTTTCAATAAGCTCCTACTTTTTCGCTGTCCTCTTGTTGTGCGGCAGACTGGCTCATACATGCACATGCCTCCTCCGCTGTTGCCATTTCTAATACAATTTAGCATACAATTCTAGCTTATATCTGTCAGTAGACCCGCTATGGAAGCGCTAAAAACTACAACAATGATGGCGGGAGGGAGACTTTGTCAAAGTGGAGCCACATGAACAAGACTGCCCACAAAATGGTGCGACCTAAAGAGACGGTGAGAAAGCAGCTTTAAAGCGGTCCGTCAAACATTATCTATGCAACATTTTGACCAAAGAACCACCATTTTATGTAGACCACAATGAAGTGTTTTAAATATAAAACCAAAAAAATCATGATATGACATAGTGTGTGAATGTGAGTGTGAATGTTGTCTGTCTATCTGTGTTGGCCCTGCGATAAGGTGGTGACTTGTCCAGGGTGTACGCCGCCTTCCGCCTGATTGTAGCTGAGATAGGCACCAGCGCCCCCTGTGACTCCAAAAGGGAATAAGCGGTAGTAGATGGATGGATGGATGGACCTAGAGATTTGACCAAATAGCCACCTTTACATTTTATGTAGACCACAAAGAAGTGTTTTAAATGTAAATAAAGAAGACCTAGAGCTGCACGATTTTGAGAAAAAACCTAACTGTGATTTTTCATCTAAAATTTGTGATTGCAATATTTATATTTTATTTAAAATAATGAGTGAAGGTAGACATGTTACTTTTAGACTTTCAATTAACAAATTATTGTTTCAATGTGCCACACATACAGTAAGAACAGTATTCAATAATTCACTTTAAAAAAATTGCTTTACGCAGATGGCCTCAGTTTTGTCTAAATCATGCTCTTTAACTGAATAAATTATCCATGAGAACTTTGCAGTGCTCATAATGTAATTTCATTATAATATATAATAATGCCAGTAACCATTTAGGATATAAACTTATTTCTCACCACTGTAAAATTGTTTACCAAACAAAAAATGGACTCATTTCTGTAATGAAAACGTTTACCTCAATAGATATTGAACATCTTAAAGTGCATTTTTTTCATAGTTGGAAAAATTAGGCCGGATATTGTCTTTTTGTTCGTCATCTCGTGATTATAGCATTTTTGTCCGTGTTAATGGGCGTGTACCACCCATCAGATCGGAAACTTAAATATTCCCACAACGGGATATTTTTAGCTTTGTAATTATATATTTTTTTCCCCTAATTTGTGTAACTTCGCAACACTGCAGCCCTGTTTACCTGTGCAAACACATTTTTTTTTTTTACATACAAACATTTTGTATAAAATGCAAACATGTTGCTCACCATTCAGGCAGTATTCATCAAGGAATTATATTGTTACTAATAAAAAAAGGCTGTCAAGATTTTATTGTACTATGTAGCTTTTTTGATTGGTAGCCAAGCCCTGATGTGACTCAGAGAAACATCCATTTTGGAATGTAAAATGTTGTAGACATATTCTGGGGGATTGTGGGTAAGTGGCTACTTGCTGTGGGGAACATTTAGGATAAAGGACACTAAATTTCTCTTTAGATAAGGGATAATTTACACACTATGCGTGCGAATGTTGTGCTTGTTTGGGAGACAATGCAGAGTTTTGGACGGGTGTCTACATGGCCACTCGGGGCAGCATTGTCTTCCTTCTGTAGGTAAAAAAGATGCTCAGTGCAGAGTACCACATGTGAAACCCGTTCAAGTCGACTTCTTTAGTGTTGACTCATTATTTCTAAAAAGCGTTGACAACCATTTTTGTCGTCATAAAATTTGAGGTTGATTTCTGTAAATATTTAGTCTGTAAATTTTCACGTGTTTTTTTTTTTGTTTTTTTTATATCGCCTGCATGTTTTTGCAAAAGCAGAATTTGATAAGGAGAGACATTTTTTAAAATTAGAATAAAATATTAATAGCTACAAAGTTAAAAGCCAATACATCTTTTGGGGGCAAAACGACAAATGGGAAGTGGAAGAGAGCGTTTTAGTAGAACTAATAGAATTGGTGTTGATTTTTGTTCACAGCTTCGTCAATGCACAAATCTTTGGTGGTACTGTAACTGCACTATGATTTATTGTTATCTTCACAGCTACCATGAGGTCCAGAAGTTTCACACTCAGATCCTAAGAGTGAAGGATCGAGACGACTTCCCCATGCTGCTCGTTGGAAACAAGGCAGACCTGGAGCAGCAGCGAGTGGTAACTAACACCCTGATGGGCACACTTCCACAAGTATGAATGAGGCAGTTAAAACTGCAATATTAATGGCACAACATTTTGCCAATCCGTAAAACTACAGCACCTGTGTTTATCATTTTTCTTATGAAAGAAGATGATAAAAGAACTGAAAATGCCTTCCACAACCCTTTTGTAGAGGAGAGTTTGTTTTTTTTTAGCAAAAAAAGAACAACCCATGAATGTTTTTTGGAAAATGTGGTTAAAGGTGCTAGTAAAAATCCTGGATTATTTAAAACAAATGTATGATAATGTCTGGTTGCTGTAGTCATATTGCATTGAGAGCAGGCCTGAACAAATCCCCTTTGATTTTTATGGTCTTCATCACACATTTTCCCTGTGCCATCACTGGCAACCTTTTGGGGTTGCATCATAAAAAAGACAAAGCAGTGGAAATCTTGTGACATTGAGGTCTGGAATTGTTGTGCACTTGGGACGTGTATTGTCCCCAGAACATTTAGGTACATTTGTGAACGACAAAACTTAAAAACTGTTTCACGTATTCATGTTTTTGCTCAGATCTCCAGGGAGGATGCTCAGGCATTTGCCAGAGAGAATAAGATCCACTATATGGAGGCCTCAGCTAAGAACCGCTACAATGTGGATGAAACCTTTTTGGAGCTGGTGCGAATTATCAGGTATTTAAAAAAAATATTATTTATTTTATTATACAAATAGAGGGTGAACCTAAGAAATTGGCAATACCTGAGGACAATAATACTTCACTTTGTTGACCAACTGTCCTGGTCAGCTTTGTTCTTATTACTAAAAAGTGCCCGCTTACGTCAACATACATGCTTGACCACTTTCGACTCAAAGAGGTCCAAAAATCTGACTGTTTATGTCAATATTTGTTGTAGTATTGTTAATGTTCTGGTTTTTACTGAGCTGAGTAAGACAACAGCAACATAACTAATGTGTATTTAGACAGTATTAAACATGCACAAATGTACTTCCCGTTCAATGCAAAGTGTACTTCAAAATAAAAGCACAACAGCATCAGCTTGGATTGTACCACCGCAACTAACAAAATACATTCTTTTTTTAGATTGTTACCCACAGAAAAATAGATTTGTGCATGTACAAAAGCTTTATTGTGATTGTAGTCTAGACCACAGCAGCCCTGTTAGATAAGAATTAGGGCTGTTAAAATTAAGGCTGTCAAAATTAACACGTTAATTCAAAAAATTAATCACAGAAAAAATATTACATTAATCATGTACCCCAAAAGGGAAAAGCGGTGGAAATGGATGGATGGATAATTTAATCACAATGTATTTATTTTAGCACTGCGTATTGTATGTAAATTAATATTTTATCTTTTTTACGAGACCTTTCTTTTGTAGTACATTTGATTAACATTTATTTTTGTAATCAGCCTGATCTGAGCCTTGATAATCTTAGTGATTTACACAACATGCTTTCACATAGGGCAGGGCAATATATCGATATATACGATATAGACGATATATCGCGGGTTTTTCTCTGTGCGATATAGAAAATTAGTATATCGTAATATTCGAGTATATTTTCTCACGCAGTTGCTTTTAGCTCCGGGCATTACACTACAGGCTCTTCTCACTCCTTCTTGTCTCTCCTTCTCAAAGACAAGCAGGCGCACTAATTTACACACGTCATACATCACATACGTATACACCCTCGCAGAGCAGAGAGGTAGCAGACTGGGTAACGTTAGCTGTGATAGTAACGTAGCCGTACGAGTCTTGATACGAGAGAAAGAAGGTGCGAATCTGGTAACAAATGAAAAAAGACTTACCGTATTTCCTTGAATTGCCGCAGGGCATATAGTATGCGCCTGCCTTGAATTACTGCCGGGTCAAACTCGCTTCGCGAAATAATTACTGCCTGGTCAAACTCGTGACGTCACGGGTGACACTTCCTATGTCACCATTTTTAAAATGGAGGAGGCTGATTTCAATACCGGTAATTCGAAATTGCATAAAGGGAAGAAGATTAAGAGCTATTCAGTGGGATTTAAGGTCCAAGCATCACACTCAAATTTTGACTGCATGCCTTTGGTAAGTGCCGGAGTGAGAAGAGGTTTTAAAATAATTAGCGCATGCTTGTTTTTACCGCATGCCTTTGGTAAGCGCAGGAGTGAGAAGAGGTTTTAAATTCATTAGCGCCCTGGCGGCAATTCAAGGAAATACGGTAATTCCCAATAAAAACAGCAGGGGGTCCATCGTCTGGCGGTGGTTCGGCTTCAAGTGGGAATATGTCGAACAGACAACCGTAATTTGTCAAGTGTGGGGCACAAGCGTTGCTATAAAAAGTAGCATTATTGCTAATATGTAGCATCATTTGAAAAGTCACTCGCTAGAGAATGAAGAGAATTTAATAACGTCTGTAGTAACATACCACATAGTGAAGGACGAATACAATTTGATTTCCTATTATGCAGCTCATTTTTATTTGACACTTAAAATGTCTCTGACAATCGTGCACTTTCTTTTTTGGAAATTACATGAATGTTTGTGCCACTGCTTAATAATAGTTTAATAAGTACTCTTGTGGTCAATTGACTAAGTTGTGATTTCCCTCTCTGCATGAAAGCTTAAAAGTAGCATATATGAATGCAGTATGAAGAAGAATGTTTTAATGTAGACACATAGAATCATCATACTGCTGTGATTATATGTATCAAGTGTTCATTCAAGGCCAAGGCAAAATATCGTAATATAAATCGTATATCGCAATATGGCCTAAAAATATCGAGATATTAAAAAAAGGCCATATCGCCCAGCCCTACTTTCACATCATTTGACAAGGTTGTGAACTGTAAGTAGGTTAGATATAATTATTGAATATGATTGAAATTGAGAGTAAGTTGACTAATTCAGTGTTAATGTTTAAGTGGGTCCCGGCCCCTCTGTAGTGGAACAGTTGGGCTCCAAGGTCAAAAAGGTTAAAAACCCCTGGTTTATATATTATCTAACTGTGAGATGTATATATTTACTAGTGTGGGCTTGTTGGATGGTGTAAAATTAATGGATTGAAATAAATTCAATGTGTCTTAAGGGGTGGGGCGCTGCCTTGTTACAAGAGGACAACTTAGGAATGATGAATGATTATTTTTTTGGTTTGCTTTTTCTCTTATGCCTCCCTAGAAAGTTTCAAGAAATGGAGTGCCCTCCCCCTCCGGCGCATCACGCTGGGAAAAAGAAGAGCAGTGGCTGCCCTTGCGTCCTCCTCTAAGCACTGTTACTATGGTTATTATGGACACCAACGCCTCTGCAGCTTGTCCAAAAAAGCGTTTGTGTGAGACAGTGGGATAGGGCGATGGAGAGATCGGTGCATCAATATTCCACTAATGGTTTCATTTGCACTTTTTCCCCAAAGCAAATCAAAATAGTTTTAATTTGGTCTAAAGGACGAGCTTTGAACAGCAGCAGAAATAGTTTGCTGTGTTGCCAATGTCAAATAATAAGGTACTTGGAGATATTGATGTCATCACGGTGTACAACAAATATGTATTTGGGGGTCGGGGACAAGGCGGTACGGTGGTGACGTCATTACAACAGGTACGCTGATAAACTGAGTCAGTTTAAAAAAAGGTTAATAACAGGATAGTGACGGCGACTGTGGCGTGTCCAATCACAAGACATCAATAGGCTGTCATGTTCCAAGCTGGCCTGTAGGAGGCAACAGCAGCATGACAACAACAGCAAGCGCAGCAACAGCTTCTGTTTGCATGTTTGGTAGGGGGGTGCGATACTGCCAAGTTTGGTATCAATCCCATTGCGGTATCCTTTTCACTTGACATTTTGCAAGATCATCGAATGATTTTTCCTTTAATTTGTTAATCATGATTAGAATCATAACAGTGCAAAGGGTTTCAGCAAACACAAATGTTTAATGTTAATGTATTTGTGAACAACTTAACAATGTAAGGTCATGTAACAATATCAACAAAATAATTACAATACTTACAGTTGTTTGAGCAAAATAAGTAAACAAAAGCAATAACTAAACAGGTGTTGCTGGGTTGAAACCACGTGACCGTGTGGGAGGTGCAAACATATGTCAATATGGTTACCAGCTATTTACCACCAGGTGTGCAGATATATAGTATAAATGTTTAGCACCGAAGATACAGTCCAGATATCCAGAATAAATAGCTAAATGTGCTGGAGGAAGAAGAAATCATTTTTACAGAATTAAAATATTTTCCCAGTGTCATTTCAAACTAGGTGGTTTCTCTTTTGTTTTGGGTTGTTTCAACAGCAAAATAACTTTGAATCAGCAATTTTTGCTCAGCTTTCACTTGAAGGTTACGAACACGCTTGTTTGCACCCCAACCCCAAGCTAAGGCCCTGCGAGGTGATGCCACGTGAAACCCAGCAATTTGTTCCCATTTCAATCTCTTTTTGCCCCTAAACTTCTCCTATGTCCAAGAACTTACTGTTCTTAACCAATATTACATCACATAAATATATCCTTGTAACAATATTAACTCAGATATTACAGAAAATAACCATAGAAGAGAAATATAGCGAGTATAGATACTATCACGCTGCCCTTGTTTTTGATACAATTGACATTCGGATGGATTACCCATTATGACAGCCACAAACTGTAAATTCCAACTATGACATGAGACAATTTGAAACATAAAATGCATGTCGCATTGAAATTGTTATAATTGTTGCAATATTTGTCTCAAAACAACTCCCCGTCGAACAAGGTACTGTGTGCATGTTCCACACATTTGATGCAGAACATGTGGGTAATCACGGCCTAATGTCACTAACTTGCATGATATATTTTGTATGTGTGAGGCCTATATTCAAATGTCACCCCATTCAGCCTATGCTTGACAGCAAATACACAAATAATTTATTTTTTATATACGGTAGTTGTAAATACAGTTAAGGGTTCATGCATTTCAACATTTTGAAGGTAAGATTCTCTATTCTTGTACAAGCTGGATTTTATGAATTCATGCATGGTTTTACATCAATTATTCCTACGTTCTATTCCATAACAAAGCTAAATTGGCTTACATTAACGTCTTGACCAAAACTCATAGTAGTTTATTCAGTATAACATTTTGTACATTTAAGCACTCTAAAATCAATCCAATGTAGGTTAATTCATGATAAGCTTTCTGAACCAAAACATATGTTAGCTTTGTTTTTTTTAGGTGACAAAAGGAGTCGTATTTAATAATGCATCATTAATCATGTATTTTTTTTTAAATGCCAAGGAATGAGTAAGAAATAAGCAGCTGGCCAAAAATGCCCTCCGTACAGCACTTTGAACACCATTACAGCCTTAGGTAATAAACAGACGTTTATGTTTATTATGCAGTATTCCTATAGAAGATAGATATAATATAACTTATGAATGCAGCCATACATTTCATATAGAAACCAAAAATACTGTACACTACTTTTCTACTCCTAATATTTTGACTGAAATGCCGCAAAAGTTGTCTGTAAAGCAATTTCACCAACCTTTTGTTAGAAACTATTGAAACAACCAAGTGCAGAATAAAGTTCCGCTGTGGTGGAAGTTTTGTGACAAACATGTGATCAGTTTGTTATTTTACAACAGTTATGTTTTCAGTTGTATTTACAAAATGATTTTGTTCTAACAATAGCAAGAGAGGAGTTCTGAAAAATATTTTGGGAGGTTTTTTTTGTTGTTTGTCAAATCCTATTTTGTTTTATTCATTTGTGACATGAATTTGCATTTATATTTTACAAACTGCCATTCAAATATTTACATTGACTTTAAAAACGTTTTGTGCTTTTCATTAAAGGTTGTTTGATAAAACATTGCAAAATCTGCTGACTGACACATTTCATATTAGGAATGTAGATAGATGTAGTACTTTGAAGCAGTTAAGAGTTAGGCTGTTTTTACTAGTTTAATATGTACACTGTGCACTGTACTTAGTTCCTGAGTGCGCACATTGACAAAAAGACGCAAATGATGGACTATAAAAATCCTTAAAAATGCCTTTTTTTTTTTTTCTTTTTTTTTTTTTTTTCTTAATCACTCAGTTATTAAACCTATTTTAAACTAAAAAGGTTGTTTGCAACTTCCTCAAAATTACATTTTTCAAAGCAAAAAATATAACAACACCAGCTTATGTTACATTTACTGGTTTAACAGAATACATTTGTTTGACAATATTTTTCACAATTACAAAGTTTATGTTGACGGCGGTCACTCACCTGGTCTCGTCAACAAGTACAAAAGCAGTCCAAGAGAATCAACAAACAATTTGTAGTCAATTTGTTATGATAGAATATACATTCAATGACAGCTAAAGCTAGCTATCCAAATTGCTATTAAAAGTTTATAACACATGAAGCTAATTCGCGCGCACGTATTAAATACGTACGTAGTTACGTCATTACGTACGGGAAGGCATGAGACCAGGGGTCTCAAACTCAATTCACCTCGGGGCCACTGGATGCAGAGTATGGGTGAGGCCGGGCCCTGAGAAAAGAAAATATTGTAGCGTCCCGGAGGAGTTAGTGCTGCAAGAGGTTCTGGGTATTTGTTCTGTCGTGTTTATGTTGTGTTATGGTGCGGATGTTCTCCCGAATTGTGTTGGTCATTCTTGTTTGGTGTGGGTTCACAGTGTGGTGCATATTTGTAACAGTGTCAAAGTTGTTTATACGGCCACCCTCAGTGTGGCCTGTATGGCTGTTGACCAAGTATGCCTCGCATTCACTTGTGTGTGAAAAGCCTTAGATATTATGTGATTGGGCTGGCACGCAAAGGCAGTGCCTTTAAGGTTTATTGGCGCTCTATACGTCTCCTTACGTCCGTGTACCACTTCGTACAGCGGCGTTTTAAAAAGTCATACATTTTACTTTTTAAAACTAATACCAATAATTTCCAATATTACATTTTAAAGCATTTATCGACCAATAATATCGGCAGTCCGATGTTATCGGACATCTCTACAGATAACGGTTCGAATTGATCCAAGTTATCGGGGACTGTGATTACCGACAGGTGTCGCGGTTTGACTGCAGCCGGGCATGTAAGAAAACCCTCGTCTCCATGGCAACGTCTCTGTCGCGTTCACTCATTTGCTGCTTTTCCACTAACGCAGGGGTAGGCAACCCAGAACGTTGAAAGAGCCATTTTGGAGCCAAATAAAACAACGCTGTCAAGCGCCATTCATATAAAACACACGGGCCGCACTAACAGACTTTTATATTAAGGTGGGGGCCGCAAAATAACATCTCTCGGGCCGCAATTGGTCCGCGGGCCACGTGTCTGAGACCCCTGCATAATACGGTGGGATACACTAAAAGCTATACAATATATTTTATTTTTTATTTGAGAATACGTAATTTATTTGGAAACCGTACAGAAACCCGAAGCCATAAACGGCAAAGAAATCTAAAAAACTGTTGACTGTCTACTGACTGTTGAAGATGATAATGTGATTGCACTCATAGACGTTTTATAAGTAGCGGTTGTGACGCGAGAAATTCGGCCGCCATCTTGAAGTGGTGATGAGGAGCCGGCGAGCAGCCTAAACTGACAGTTGACAGGTAGAAAACAAAGATGGTGTTCAGCGTTTTCCTGCTCAAATGAGTGGACTGTTGAAAATAGGAGTCAGGGGATTACTATTCACAAGTAAGATTTGGCATTTACATACTATTGGTTGTATTTTGTGAAAAGAATATTACCACATAGTTGAGAAGGAGCAAATATCTTCAATAGTACTGAAATCATAGCCGCTAGCAAACGAGTGTGTGACCATAATAGAATTGCTTGTCAATGAAATTAATTACATTTAAAAATGTCATACTTGAATAACACAAAGTTGAAATAAATGATGACGATAAAGATTGTAAGACATCATTATAATTGGCTAAAAAAAAAGCTAGCATGCTACTTATAGCATTACTTTAGCATGCGTTAAGAACCAAAATATATTACTTTGCGACATTAACCTGAAAAAAATTGTTAAAAATGCTCAAATTTACCAAAATATGACTCTGGTTTATACCTACAATTAGCTAAAAAAGCTGGCACGCTATTTTAGCATAACTTTAGCATGCGTTAAGCACCAAGCTATATTACTTAGCGATGTAAACCTGAAAAAGTTGTTAAAAATGCTAACATGTTATCATACATCAAGTACCAAAATATGACTCTGGTTTATACCTAAATACAAAAAAATCTTGCATGTTAATTTTAGCATAACTTTAGCATGCGTTAAGCACCAAGCTATATTACTTAGCGACATAAACCTGAAAAAATTGTTCAAAATGCTAACATGTTAGCATACATCAAGTACCAAAATATGACTCTGGTTTATACCTAAATAAAAAAAATCTTGCATGCTAATTTTTGCATAACTTTAGCATGCGCTAGGCACCAAATATATTACTTTGCGATGTAAACCTTGAAAAAATTGTTAGAAATGCTAGCATGTTAGTACACATCAAGTACCAAAATATGATTATGGTTTTTACCTATAAAATTAGCCAAAAAAAAAAGCTAGCATGCTACTTGTAGCATAACTTTAACATTCACAATGCACCAAAATATATTACATTGTGATATAAACCTGAAAAAATTGTTAAAAATGCCAGCAAGTTAGCATACATCAAGTACCAAAATATGACTGGTTTATACCAAACAAAATTAGCTATAAAAAGCTTGCATGCTATTGGAGCATAACTTTAGCATGTGTTAAGCACCAAAATATGTTATTTTGTGACATAAACCTGAATTATATATATATATATATATATATATATATAGAAAAGCTAACAATTTAGCATACATCAAGTACCAAAAATGACTGTTTTTTTACCTATAAAATTAGCTAAAAAAAAGCTAGGATGCTAATTTCAGCAGAACTTTAAAGTATATTACTTCGTGACGTAAACCTGAAAAAATGGTTAAAAATGCTAAAATGTTTGCATACATCAAGTACTAAAATATGACTCTTGTTTATATCTATAAAATTTGCTTAAAAAGCTAGCATGCTAATTTTAGCACAACTTTATCATGCTTTAAGCATCAAAGTATATTACTTTGCAATGTAAACCTGAAAAAATTGTTAAAAATGCTAAAAGGTTAGCATACCTATAATATCTTGTATCATGCTAACAGGTAACATTTGTCAAGCAACAAAATATTTGTGAAAAAAAAAAAGCTATCATGCTAACAATTAAATGGGCTGCAAATGATTTAAATGATCATGTGTTGATAGTGATGTAGGAAATGTGGCATTGATTGTTTAATGCACGGGAACTGATTTATTTATTTAATTTATTGACAAAATATTTACATAAAAATACGCAGCCTGCTATGTTGAACACATTCCAACACAAATCAACCTATTTATTTCCTCTAATAAACTTTAGAAATGATCTGGAATACAAACACACTACTGAATTGAAGTTGGAGATTTTTTTTATGTTTTTTTTTTTATTGCCCGATTGTTTGTAGTAAACACAAAGTCATAACATGGAAATATACATGATGCCTTATTATCTAAATATAAACATACTTCTTTAGGGGCCACAAAAGGCATTGCGTTTATGTAGTGACATAGTATCAGTGACAGTCCAACAGACAGGTTTGAATAGGTACCTCCCTCCGGCTGGTATGTCGTCCAACAGGTTTGAGACAGCGTATCGTAGAGAAAGCAACGCTTATGTGTCTTGAAAGTTTTATCTCGAACGTCATGTATTAAAGCAAAGGAGTACGACTCCGGAGGACACCTGTGAGGAGGTAAGGAAGATGAGAAGGTGAGCGGGTGCAAGTAGCAGACACGTTTTGACTGTCATGGAGTTATTTCCTCAACAGATTCCATGCCACAATGGCGGCCTCCTGGAGGTGGATTTGTGTGCTGAGCATTCTGCATTGGGCCCACTGCTCGGTCACCTCCAGGAACACTTCAGGTATACCACACCTCTCCTGTCTCATTCACTACACCAGGGGGTCACCAACGTGGTGCCCGCGGTTACCAGGTAGCCCGTAAGGACCAGATGAGTAGCCCGCTGGCCTGTTCTAAAAATAGCTCAAATAGTAGCACTTACCAGTGAGCTGCCTCTATTTTTTAAAATTGTATTTATTTACTAGCAAGCTGGTCTCTCTTTGCTCGACATGTTTAATTCTAAGAGAGACAAAACCCAAATAGAATTTGAAAATCCAAGAAAATATTATAAAGTCTTCACTTGTTTAAATAAATGTATTTATTTTTTTTACCTTGCTTCTTAAAAC
Organism: Nerophis ophidion; assembly: GCF_033978795.1. NCBI lineage: Eukaryota > Metazoa > Chordata > Actinopteri > Syngnathiformes > Syngnathidae > Nerophis > Nerophis ophidion. The sequence continues at coordinate 33,572,511 of NC_084633.1, read as the reverse complement.
TTTCAGAAAGACAATTTTAGAGCAAAAATACAACCTTAAAAATGAGTTTAGGATTTTTAAACACATATACCTTTTTACCTTTTAAATTCCTTCCTCTTCTTTCTTGACAATTTAAATCAATGTTCAAGTAAATGTAATTGTTTTCTTGTAAAGAATAATAAATGCATTTTAATTTAATTCTTCATTTTAGCTTCTGTTTTATCGACGAAGAATATTTGTGAAATATTTCTTCAAACTTATTATGATTAAAATAAAAAAATAAAAATATTCTGGCAAATCTAGAAAATTTTTAGAATCAAATTTAAATGTAATTTCAAAGTCTTTTGAATTTCTTTTAAAATTTTTGTTCTGGAAAATCTAGAAGAAATAATGATTTGTCTTTGTTAGAAATAAGCCTTGGTCCAATTTGTTATATATTCTAACAAAATGCAGATTGGATTTTAACCTATTTAAAACATGTCATCAAAATTCTAAAATTAATCTTAATCAGGAAAAATTACAAATGATGTTCCATAAATTATTTTTAAAAATGTTTTCAAAAAGATTAGAATTAGCTAGTTTTTCTCTTCTTTTTTCGGTTGAATTTTGCATTTTAAAGAGTCGAAATTGAAGATAAACTATGTTTCAAAATTATATTTTCATTTTTGTCCTGTTTTCTCCTCTTTAAACCGTTAAATTAGGTGGTTTTTTTTCATCATTTATTCTCTACAAAAAACATTCCGTAAAAAGAAAAAAAATGTACGATTGAATGACCCTTATATATATATATATATATATATATATATATATATATATATATATATATATATATATATATATATATATATATATATATATATATATATATATATATATATATATATATATATATATATTTTTTTTTTTTTATTTATTTTTTTTTTTATTGAAGGTAAATTGAGCAAATTGGCTATTTCTGGCAATTTTTTCAAGTGTGCATCAAACTGGTAGTCCTTGGCATTAATCAGTACCCAAGAAGTAGCTCTTGGTTTCAAAAAGGTTGGTGACCCCTGCCGTACTGAGTGTACTATACACAGTACACTCGCCGGTGTACCTGCATAGCCAATAAACCGAAAGCGTGCACACTTTTTTTTTCCCCACCCGAAGCCGTGGAAAATAAAAAAAACTGCAGAATGCTCAAACCAGTCTTGAACAAATATATTTCCATGAGAAAACTTGAAATATGTATGTGCTTTTTCTTAATGGAAACAATAAAATAGTAAAATTTTGACCCATTTTTTATAAAATTTTACCAGCTTGTGTAGCTGTCATTTTGACATCTCATTGAAAAAATAACAATGTGCTTTTTTACCGGGTTTGTGGTTTCAGCGGCGCTGCAATATTATGTTAAAGTTAAAGTACCAATGAGTGTCACACACACACCAGTCGTGGCGAAACGATTTGTTATTGTAACAGCTGGAGATGTTTTAATATCTTAGTGAAAAAATAATAATGTGATTTATTGGTTTTCTATTTCTTTCCCCTCTCCAAAAAAACTACATTAAAGGTCAATTTTCACTGATTATTCATTACTATGATTTGGCATCATAGCAAAAACAGTAAATAAAGTGGGGCAAAAAAGTATCTAGTCAGCCAGCGATTGTGCAAGTTCTCCCACTTAAAATGATGACAGAGGTCTGTAATTTTCATCATAGGTACACTTCAACTGTGAGAGACAGAATATGGGGAAAAAAATCCAGGAATTCACATTGTAGGAATTTTAAAGAATTTATTTGTAAATTATGGTGGAAAATAAGTATTTGGTCAACCATTCAAAGCTCTCACTGATGGAGGTTTTGGCTCAAAATCTCACGATACATGGCCCCATTCATTCTTTCCTTAACACGGATCAATCGTCCTGTCCCCTTAGCAGAAAAACAGCCCCAAAGCATGATGTTTCCACCCCCATGTTTCACAGTAGGTTTGGTGTTCTTGGGATGCAACTCGGTATTCTTCTTCCTCCAAACACGACGAGTTGAGTTTATACAAAAATGGATACATGGATGATACAGCAGAGGATTGGGAGAATGTCATGTGGTCAGATGAAACCAAAATAGACCTTTTTTTTTCTAACCAATGATAATATGTATTTTGGCACAAGTATAGTGATACGTATCGTATTGTGTCAAAAGTATCTTGATATGTGTCGTATTGTGACAAAAGTGTCTTGAGATGTATCGTATTGTGTCTAAAGCAGGGGTCACCAACCTTTTTGAAACCAAGAGTTACTTCTTGGGTACTGATTAATGCGAAGGGCTACCAGTTTGATGCACACTTAAATAAACTGCCAGAAATAGCCAATTTGCTCAATTTACCTTTAATAAATAAATCCATGGGCTTCACGGTGGAAGAGGGGTTAGTGCGTCTGCCTCACAATACGAAGTTCCTGCAGTCCTGGGTTCAAATCCAGGCTCGGGATCTTTTTGTGTGGAGTTTGCATGTTCTCCCCGTGAATGCGTGGGTTCCCTCCGGGTACTCCGGCTTCCTCCCACCTCCAAAGACATGCACCTGGGGATAGGTTGATTGGCAACACTAAATTGACCCTAGTGTGTGAATGTGAGTGTGAATGTTGTCTGTCTATCTGTGTTGGCCCTGCGATGAGGTGGCGACTTGTCCAGGGTGTACCCCGCCTTCCGCCCGATTGTAGCTGAGATAGGCGCCAGCGCCCCCCGCGACCCCGAACGGGAATAAGCGGCAGAAAATGGATGGATGGAAATAAATCCATATATATAAAAAAATGGGTATTTCTGTCTCATTCAGTCGTACATTTTTTTTTTCCCTTTACGTAAAGTTTTTTGTACAGAATAAATGATTAAAAAAAACACTTAATTGAACGGTTTAAAAGAGGAGAAAACACACAAAAAAATTAAAATTAAATTTTGAAACATAGTTTATCTTCAATTTCGACTCTTTAAAATTCAAAATTCTCCCGAAAAAATGACGAGAATAACTAGCTAATTTGAATCTTTTTAAAAAAATTAAAAAAAGAATTAATGGAACATCCTTAGTAATTTTTCCTGATTAATATTAATTTTTGAATTTTTTTGTTATAATATATAACACATTGAACAAAGCTATATTTCTAACAAAGACAAATAATTATTTCTTCTAGATTTTCCATCCATTTTCTACCGCTTGTTCCCTTTCGGAGTCGCGGGGGGCGCTGGCGCCTATCTCAGCTACAATCGGGCGGAAGGCGGGGTACACCCTGGACAAGTCGCCACCTCATCGCAGGGCCTTCTTCTAGATTTTCCAGAACAAAAATTTTAAAAGAAATTCAAAACACTTTGAAATAAGATTTAAATTTGATTCTACAGATTTTCTAGATTTGACAGAATATTTTATTTTTATTTTATTCATAATACATTTGAAGAAATATTTCACAAATATCCTTCGTCGAAAAAACATAAGCTAAATTGAAAAATTAAATTAAAATGTATTTATTATTCTTTACAATAAAAAAAATACTTGAACATTGATTTAAATTGTCAGGAAAGAAGAGGGAGGAATTTAAAGGTAAAAAGGTATATGTGTTTAAAAATCCTAAAATCCTTTTTTTAAGGTTGTATTTTTTCTCTAAAAGTGTCTCTCTGAAAGTTATAAGAACCTAAGTAAAAAAAATAAATGACGTGAAGACCAAGTCTTTAAAATATTTTCTTGGATTTTCAAATTCTATTTGAGTTTTGTCTCTCTTAGAATTAAAAATGTCGAGCAAGGCGAGACCAGCTTGCTAGTAAATAAATAAAATTAAAAAAATAGAGGCAGCTCACTGGTAAGTGCTGCTATTTGAGCTATTTTTAGAACAGGCCAGCGGGCGACTCATCTGGTCCTTACGGGCTACCTGGTGCCCACGGGCACCGCCTTGGTGACCCCTGGTCTAAAGTATCTTGAGACGCATGCATTGTGACTTGAGCATCTGGATACGTATCGTACTGCAACTAAAGTATCTGGATATGTATTGTATTGCGACTAAAGTATCTGGATATGTATTGTATTGCGACTAAAGTATCTGGATATGTATTGTATTGCGACTAAAGTATCTTGAGACATTATGTATTGTGACTGAAGTCTCTTGATACGTATTGTATTGTGGCAAAAATATCATGATACATATCGTATTGTGACTAAAGTATCTTGATATGCAACTTGATACGTATTGTGACACAAATATTGTGATACATAATGTGACACTAATATCGTGATACGTATGGTATTGTAACTAAATTATTGTGATACACATTGCATGGTTACTTAAGTATTGGGATACATATTGAATTGTGACTCCAGTGTTGTGATACGCATTGTATTATTATACGCGTTGTGTGATATACATATTGCATCGTAACTCTGGTATCGAGATATGTATCTTATTGTGATTACATATAAATATAACGATAATTAGAAAAAATATACATACGACAAAAAGTATTGAGTGATGTATTATGGCACAAGTATAGTGATGCTTATTGGGACAAAAGTATCTTGATATGTATATTCTCGATACCTATCGGTTTGTGACCAAAGAATCTCGATACCTATCGTGTTGTGACCAAAATATCTCGATACCTATTGTGCTGTGACCAAAGCATATCGATACCTATCATGTTGTGACCAAAGCATATCGATACCTATCGTATTGTGACCAAAGTATCTCGATACCTATCGTATTGTGACCAAAGTATCTCGATAACTATCGTGTTGTGACCAAAGTATCTCGATACCTATCATGTTGTGACCAAAGTATCTTGATACCTATTATGTTGTGACGAAAGTATCTCCATACCTATCGTGTTGTGACCAAAGTATCTCGATACCTATGGTGTTGTGACCAAAGTATCCCGATACCTATCGTGCTGTGACCAAAGTATCTCGATACCTATCGTGTTGTGACCAAAGTATCTCGATACCTATCGTGTTGTGACCAAAGCATCTCGATACCTATCGTGTTCTGACCAAAGCATCTCGATACCTATCGTGTTGTGACCAAAGTATCTTGACACCCATCGTGTTGTGACCAAAGTATCTCCATACCTATCGTGTTGTGACCAAAATATCTCCATGCCTATCGTGTTGTGACCAACGTATCTCGATTGTGACCAAAGTATCTCCATACCTATGGTGTTGTGACCAAAGTATCCCGATACCTATTGTGTTGTGACCAAAGTATCTCGTTACCTATCATATTGTGACCAAAGTATCTCCATACCTATCGTGTTGTGACTAAAGTATCCCGATACCTATTGTGTTGTGACCAAAGTATCTCGATACCTATCATATTGTGACCAAAGTATCTCTATACCTATCGTGTTGTGACCAACGTATCTCGTTTGTGACCAAAGTATCTCCATACCTATGGTGTTGTGACCAAAGTATCCCGATACCTATTGTGTTGTGACCAAAGTATCCCGATACCTATTGTGTTGTGACCAAAGTATCTCGATACCTATCATATTGTGACCAAAGTATCTCCATACCTATCGTGTTGTGACTAAAGTATCCCGATACCTATTGTGTTGTGACCAAAGTATCTCGATACCTATCATATTGTGACCAAAGTATCTCCATACCTATCGTGTTGTGACCAAAGTATCTCGATACCTATCATGTTGTAACTAAAGTATCTCCATACCTATGGTGTTGTGACCAAAGTATCCCGATACCTATTGTGTTGTGACCAAAGTATCTCGATACCTATCGTATTGTGACCAAAGTATCTCGATACCTATCGTATTGTGACCAAAGTATCTCGATACCTATTGTGTTGTGACCAAAGTATCTCGATACCTATCGTTTTGTGACCAAAGTATCTCGATACCTATCGTATTGTGACCAAAGTATCTCGATACCTATCGTATTGTGACCAAAGCATATCGATACCTATTGTGTTGTGACTAAAGTATCTTGATATGCAACGTGACACAAATATCGTGACACAAATATCGTGATACATATGGTATTGTGACTAAATTATCGTGATACACATTGCATGGTTACTTAAGTATTGGTATACATATTGAATTGTGACTCCAGTGTTGTGATACGCATTGTATTATTATACGCGTTGTGTGATATACATATTGCATCGTAACTCTGGTATCGAGATATGTATCTTATTGTGATTACATATAAATATAACTATAATTAAAAAAAATATACGTACGACAAAAAGTCTTGAGTTATGTATTAAGGCATAAGTATAGTGATGCTTATTGCGTATTGGTACAAAAGTATCTTGATATGTATCATCTCGATACCTATCGTGTTGTGACCAAAGAATCTCGATACCTATCGTGTTGTGACCAAAGTATCTCGATAACTATCGTGTTGTGACCAAAGTATCTCGATACCTATCATGTTGTGACCAAAGTATCTCCATACCTATGGTGTTGTGACCATAGTATCCCGATACCTATTGTGTTGTGACCAAAGTATCTCGATACCTATCGTATTGTGACCAAAGTATCTCGATACCTATCGTGTTGTGACCAAAGCATATCGATACCTATCGTGTTGTGACCAAAGCATCTCGATACCTATCGTGTTGTGACCAAAGTATCTCGATACCTATCGTGTTGTGACCAAAGTATCTCGATACCTCTCGTGTTGTGACCAAAGCATCTCGATACCTATTGTGTTGTGACAAAAGTATCTTGACACCTATCGTGTTGTGATCAAAAGTATCTCGATTGTGACCAAAGTATCTCGATACCTATCGTGTTGTGACCAAAGTATCTCGACACCTATCGTGTTGTGACCAAAGTATCTCGATACCTATCATGTTGTGACCAAAGTATCTCCATACCTATGGTGTTGTGACCAAAGTATCTCGATACCTATCGTATTGTGACCAAAGTATCTCGATACCTATCGTATTGTGACCAAAGTATCTCGATACCTATCGTATTGTGACCAAAGCATATCGATACCTATCGTGTTGTGACCAAAGTATCTCGATACCTATCGTGTTGTGACCAAAGTATCTCGATACCTATCGTGTTGTGACCAAAGTATCTCGATACCTCTCGTGTTGTGACCAAAGCATCTCGATACCTATCGTGTTGGGAGCAAAGTATCTCGATACCTATCGTGTTGGGACCAAAGCATCTCGATACTTATCGTGTTGTGACCAAAGTATCTTGACACTTATCGTGTTGTGATCAAAAGTATCTCGATTGTGACCAAAGTATCTCGATACCTATCGTGTTGGGACCAAAGTATCTCGATACCTATCGTGTTGGGACCAAAGCATCTCGATACTTATCGTGTTGTGACCAAAGCATCTCGATACTTATCGTGTTGTGACCAAAGTATCTTGACACCTATCGTGTTGTGACCAAAGTATCTCCATACCTATTGTGTTGTGATCAAAGTATCTCCATACCTATCGTGAACAAAGTATCTCGATACCTATCGTATTGAGTCCAAAGTATCTCGATACCTATCGGGTTGGAACCAAAGTATCTCGAAACCTATCGTGTTGGGACCAAAGCATCTCGATACTTATCGTGTTGTGACCAAAGCATCTCGATACCTATTGTGTTGTGACAAAAGTATCTTGACACCTATCGTGTTGTGATCAAAAGTATCTCGATTGTGACCAAAGTATCTCGATACCTATCGTGTTGTGACCAAAGTATCTCGACACCTATCGTGTTGTGACCAAAGTATCTCCATACCTATGGTGTTGTGACCAAAGTATCCCGATACCTATTATGTTGTGACCAAACTATCTCGATACCTATCGTATTGTGACCAAAGTATCTCGATACCTATCGTATTGTGACCAAAGTATCTCGATACCTATCGTATTGTGACCAAAGCATATCGATACCTATCGTGTTGTGACCAAAGTATCTCGATACCTATCGTGTTGTGACCAAAGTATCTCGATACCTATCGTGTTGTGACCAAAGTATCTCGATACTTATCGTGTTGTGACCAAAGTATCTCGATACCTCTCGTGTTGTGACCAAAGCATCTCGATACCTATCGTGTTGGGACCAAAGTATCTCGATACCTATCGTGTTGGGACCAAAGCATCTCGATACTTATCGTGTTGTGACCAACGTATCTTGACACTTATCGTGTTGTGATCAAAAGTATCTTGATTGTGACCAAAGTATCTCGATACCTATCGTGTTGTGACCAAAGTATCTCGATACCTATCGTGTTGTGACCAAAGTATCTCGATACCTATCGTGTTGTGACCAAAGCATCTCTCGATACCTATCGTGTTGTGACCAAAGTATCTCGATACCTATCGTGTTGTGACCAAAGTATCTCGATACCTATCGTGTTGTGACCAAAGCATCTCGATACCTATTGTGTTGTGACTAAAGTATCTTGATATGCAACGTGACACAAATATCGTGACACAAATGTTGTGATACGTAATGTGACACAAATATCGTGATACATATGGTATTGTGACTAAATTATCGTGATACACATTGCATGGTTACTTAAGTATTGGGATACATATTGAATTGTGACTCCAGTGTTGTGATACGCATTGTATTATTATACGCGTTGTGTGATACATATTGCATCGTAACTCTGGTATCGAGATATGTATCTTATTATGATTACATATAAATATAACTATAATTAAAAAAAATATACGTACGACAAAAAGTCTTCAGTTATGTATTAAGGCATAAGTATAGTGATGCGTATTGGTACAAAAGTATCTTGATATGTATCTTCTCGATACCTATCGTGTTGTGACCAAAGAATCTCGATACCTATCGTGTTGTGACCAAAGTATCTCGATAACTATCGTGTTGTGACCAAAGTATCTCGATACCTATCATGTTGTGACCAAAGTATCTCCATACCTATGGTGTTGTGACCAAAGTATCCCGATACCTATTGTGTTGTGACCAAAGTATCTCGATACCTATCGTATAGTGACCAAAGTATCTCGATACCTGTCGTATTGTGACCAAAGCATATCGATACCTATCGTATTGTGACCAAAGTATCTCGATACCTATCGTGTTGTGACCAAAGTATCTCGATACCTATCGTGTTGTGACCAAAGTATCTCGATACCTATCGTGTTGTGACCAAAGTATCTCGATACCTCTCGTGTTGTGACCAAAGCATCTCGATACCTATCGTGTTGGAACCAAAGTATCTCGATACCTATCGTGTTGGGACCAAAGCATCTCGATACTTATCGTGTTGTGACCAAAGCATCTCGATACCTGTTGTGTTGTGACAAAAGTACCTTGACACCTATCGTGTTGTGATCAAAAGTATCTCGATTGTGACCAAAGTATCTCGATACCTATCGTGTTGTGACCAAAGTATCTCGACACCTATCGTGTTGTGACCAAAGTATCTCGATACCTATCATGTTGTGACCAAAGTATCTCCATACCTATCATATAGTGACCAAAGTATCTCGATACCTATCGTATTGTGACCAAAGTATCTCGATACCTATCGTATTGTGACCAAAGTATCTCGATACCTATCGTATTGTGACCAAAGCATATCGATACCTATCGTGTTGTGACCAAAGTATCTCGATACCTATCGTGTTGTGACCAAAGTATCTCGATACCTATCGTGTTGTGACCAAAGTATCTCGATACCTCTCGTGTTGTGACCAAAGCATCTCGATACCTATCGTGTTGGGAGCAAAGTATCTCGATACCTATCGTGTTGGGACCAAAGCATCTCGATACTTATCGTGTTGTGACCAAAGTATCTTGACACTTATCGTGTTGTGATCAAAAGTATCTCGATTGTGACCAAAGTATCTCGATACCTATCGTGTTGGGACCAAAGTATCTCGATACCTATCGTGTTGGGACCAAAGCATCTCGATACTTATCGTGTTGTGACCAAAGTATCTTGACACCTATCGTGTTGTGACCAAAGTATCTCCATACCTATTGTGTTGTGATCAAAGTATCTCCATACCTATCGTGAACAAAGTATCTCGATACCTATCGTATTGTGTCCAAAGTATCTCGATACCTATCATATTGTGACCAAAGCATCTCGATACCTATCGTGTTGGAACCAAAGTATCTCGAAACCTATCGTGTTGTGACCAAAGTATCTCGACACCTATCGTGTTGTGACCAAAGTATCTCGATACCTATCATGTTGTGACCAAAGTATCTCCATACCTATCATATAGTGACCAAAGTATCTCGATACCTATCGTATTGTGACCAAAGTATCTCGATACCTATCGTATTGTGACCAAAGTATCTCGATACCTATCGTATTGTGACCAAAGCATATCGATACCTATCGTGTTGTGACCAAAGTATCTCGATACCTATCGTGTTGTGACCAAAGTATCTCGATACCTATCGTGTTGTGACCAAAGTATCTCGATACCTCTCGTGTTGTGACCAAAGCATCTCGATACCTATCGTGTTGGGAGCAAAGTATCTCGATACCTATCGTGTTGGGACCAAAGCATCTCGATACTTATCGTGTTGTGACCAAAGTATCTTGACACTTATCGTGTTGTGATCAAAAGTATCTCGATTGTGACCAAAGTATCTCGATACCTATCGTGTTGGGACCAAAGTATCTCGATACCTATCGTGTTGGGACCAAAGCATCTCGATACTTATCGTGTTGTGACCAAAGTATCTTGACACCTATCGTGTTGTGACCAAAGTATCTCCATACCTATTGTGTTGTGATCAAAGTATCTCCATACCTATCGTGAACAAAGTATCTCGATACCTATCGTATTGTGTCCAAAGTATCTCGATACCTATCATATTGTGACCAAAGCATCTCGATACCTATCGTGTTGGAACCAAAGTATCTCGAAACCTATCGTGTTGTGACCAAAGCATCTCGATACTTATCGTGTTGTGACCAAAGCATCTTGATACCTATCGTGTTGTGACCAAAGTATCTTGACACCTATCGTGTTGTGATCAAAAGTATCTCGATTGTGACCAAAGTATCTCGATACCTATCGTGTTGTGACCAAAGTATCTCGATACCTCTCATGTTGGGACCAAAGCATCTCGATACCTATCGTGTTGGGACCAAAGTATCTCGATACTTATCGTGTTGTGACCAAAGCATCTTGATACCTATCGTGTTGTGACCAAAGTATCTTGACACCTATCGTGTTGTGATCAAAGTATCTCGATACCTCTCGTGTTGGGACCAAAGCATCTCGATACCTATCGTGTTGGGACCAAAGTATCTCGATACCTATCGTGTTGTGACCAAAGCATCTCGATACCTGTTGTGTTGTGACAAAAGTACCTTGACACCTATCGTGTTGTGATCAAAAGTATCTCGATTGTGACCAAAGTATCTCGATACCTATCGTGTTGTGACCAAAGTATCTCGACACCTATCGTGTTGTGACCAAAGTATCTCGATACCTATCATGTTGTGACCAAAGTATCTCCATACCTATCATGTTGTGACCAAAGTATCTCCATACCTATCATATTGTGACCAAAGTATCTCGATACCTATCGTATTGTGACCAAAGTATCTCGATACCTATCGTATTGTGACCAAAGTATCTCGATACCTATCGTATTGTGACCAAAGCATATCGATACCTATCGTGTTGTGACCAAAGTATCTCGATACCTATCGTGTTGTGACCAAAGTATCTCGATACCTATCGTGTTGTGACCAAAGTATCTCGATACCTCTCGTGTTGTGACCAAAGCATCTCGATACCTATCGTGTTGTGACCAAAGCATCTCGATACCTATCGTGTTGGGACCAAAGCATCTCGATACTTATTGTGTTGTGACCAAAGTATCTTGACACTTATCGTGTTGTGATCAAAAGTATCTCGATTGTGACCAAAGTATCTCGATACCTATCGTGTTGTGACCAAAGTATCTCCATACCTATTGTGTTGTGATCAAAGTATCTCCATACCTATCGTGAACAAAGTATCTCGATACCTATCGTATTGTGTCCAAAGTATCTCGATACCTATCATATTGTGACCAAAGCATCTCGATACCTATCGTGTTGGAACCAAAGTATCTCGAAACCTATCGTGTTGGGACCAAAGCATCTCGATACTTATCGTGTTGTGACCAAAGCATCTTGATACCTATCGTGTTGTGACCAAAGTATCTTGACACCTATCGTGTTGTGATCAAAAGTATCTCGATTGTGACCAAAGTATCTCGATACCTATCGTGTTGTGACCAAAGTATCTCGATACCTCTCGTGTTGGGACCAAAGCATCTCGATACCTATCGTGTTGGGACCAAAGTATCTCGATACTTATCGTGTTGTGACCAAAGCATCTTGATACCTATCGTGTTGTGACCAAAGCATCTCGATACTTATCGTGTTGTGACCAAAGCATCTTGATACCTATCGTGTTGTGACCAACGTATCTTGACACTTATCGTGTTGTGATCAAAAGTATCTTGATTGTGACCAAAGTATCTCGATACCTATCGTGTTGTGACCAAAGTATCTCGATACCTATCGTGTTGTGACCAAAGTATCTCGATACCTATCGTGTTGTGACCAAAGCATCTCTCGATACCTATCGTGTTGTGACCAAAGTATCTCGATACCTATCGTGTTGTGACCAAAGTATCTCGATACCTATCGTGTTGTGACCAAAGCATCTCGATACCTATTGTGTTGTGACTAAAGTATCTTGATATGCAACGTGACACAAATATCGTGACACAAATGTTGTGATACGTAATGTGACACAAATATCGTGATACATATGGTATTGTGACTAAATTATCGTGATACACATTGCATGGTTACTTAAGTATTGGGATACATATTGAATTGTGACTCCAGTGTTGTGATACGCATTGTATTATTATACGCGTTGTGTGATACATATTGCATCGTAACTCTGGTATCGAGATATGTATCTTATTATGATTACATATAAATATAACTATAATTAAAAAAAATATACGTACGACAAAAAGTCTTCAGTTATGTATTAAGGCATAAGTATAGTGATGCGTATTGGTACAAAAGTATCTTGATATGTATCTTCTCGATACCTATCGTGTTGTGACCAAAGAATCTCGATACCTATCGTGTTGTGACCAAAGTATCTCGATACCTATCGTGTTGTGACCAAAGTATCTCGATACCTCTCGTGTTGTGACCAAAGCATCTCGATACCTATCGTGTTGGGACCAAAGCATCTCGATACTTATCGTGTTGTGACCAAAGTATCTTGACACTTATCGTGTTGTGATCAAAAGTATCTCGATTGTGACCAAAGTATCTCGATACCTATCGTGTTGTGACCAAAGTATCTCCATACCTATTTTGTTGTGATCAAAGTATCTCCATACCTATCGTGAACAAAGTATCTCGATACCTATCGTATTGTGTCCAAAGTATCTCGATACCTATCATATTGTGACCAAAGTATCTCGATACCTATCGTATTGTGACCAAAGTATCTCGATACCTATCGTATTGTGACCAAAGTATCTCGATACCTATCGTATTGTGACCAAAGTATCTCGATACCTAACGTATTGTGACTAAAGTATCTTGATCCGTATTGTATTGCGTCTCAAGTATTGTAATACATGCTGTATTGCAAAGTCCTTGTTAGTACCCAGACTTACGTGGTATCGATACCATCAATAATTGGACCCTACTCTGTGTGTGTGTTTCAGGGGCTTCGCTGTTCCTGGAGGACGAGTCCGCCAATGCTTTCCTGTCCCGCTCATTGCTTTACAACAGCTGGGACTTTGAGGTGGTGGTACCTGACAACCTGGAAAGAGAATGTCGAGAGGAGATTTGCACCTACGAAGAAGCCAGAGAAGTCTTTGAAGACAACGCTCAAACCGTAATATAATCCCTGCAGTACATTCATAGATGCTAGTCTGTTTCGATGTTTTACTTTGCAAAGTTACTCATGATTATATTTTATTCACGCTATGTATTCTGGAGTCACACTTGTCTCTGTGGCATCATGTGACAACATGGAGGTCTGTGATTCACTCTTCTTTCCTTTCCATGTTCAGCAAGCATTTTGGGAAGACTACATTCAAGCCCACGGTAATTACTTTGCATTTTGTCCAAATATGGCCCAAAAGTACGATCATAATCCAGGGTGTCCCTAAAGTGGAAATGGTGAAATGAACTAAAATTAATTTAATAAGCACAATTTTAACACGTAAACATGCATTTTTAAATAGAAAAAAACAAACTTGTAATGAAACATTAACATAATATAATGTACAACAAATCACTGACTGTTTACAGTACAGTTCAATTCCAGTGAATTTCGCTCAAAAATTAATACCTTTGGGCTTCACGGTGGCAGAGGGGTTAGTGCGTCTGCCTCACAATACGAAGGTCCTGCAGTCCTGGGTTCAAATCCAGGCTCGGGATCTTTCTGTGTGGAGTTTGCATGTTCTCCCCGTGAATGCGTGGGTTCCCTCCGGGTACTCCGGCTTCCTCCCACTTCCAAAGACATGCACCTGGGGATAGGTTGATTGGCAACACTAAATTGGCCCTAGTGTGT
>NC_084633.1:33470493-33550493 GCF_033978795.1 Nerophis ophidion | reverse complement strand
ATGATATTTACCAATTTATTGAGCAAACTTCCTGTTGTAACATCATGCTGAATGTCTGCTTTGATTGTACTAGTTTGTATTTTAAAAACGTGAAGCACATTGTGAGCTCTCTCCATGAGAAGTGCTATGTCAGCAAAATTTACGTTACGGTATTTTACTTTCCGTCTCTGAGAATGATGATTTACTATAGCCTATTCCAACATTGCATTCTGGCTAAAATAATTGACATGAATTAATTAAGTGTGTTTACCTACATTAATTAGTTTGCTATATTAGCAATTCAGTTAAAAATAAAAAATAACATTGGAATGTCTAAATCTCAATGTTATATGCTCAAATGCTAAAAGTAACATAACCTTCAAATGAAGATTTGAGTGCTAACATGCTAAGCAGTTGGCCCATAATTACTATATTGTTTGTGTCTGTGTGTGCGTGTGTGTGTTTGTATAAAAATGTGTTTATATGTGTGTATATATATATTCTTTTGTATTTTATGTCATTATTTTGTTTTGTTGCATGGCTGAAAATAAACCATTCATTCATTCATTCATTCATATATATATATATATATATATATATATATATATATATATATATATATATATATATATATATATACGCACGCACACTTTATTTATATGTATGTATGTATGTATATACGTGTATATTTGTATATTTCTACAATAGTGTGTATGTATATATATATATGTACACACACATTTATATGTATATACATAAATATATAATATGTATTTATCTAAGTAAGTATGTATGTATATATGTATGTATGTGTATATATATATATATATATATATATATATATATATATATATATATACACACACACATTTTTAGAACTTGCACAATTCCCACATTTCTCACCCGATTGGAACCGTTCTACTCTCAACCCCTTCCTCTCACTTTAGAAAATCAAACTATCATTTTCCAAGTTTAAAAACATTCCAGAAATTCCCAGAATTCCTTGTTTTCCAAAACGCTATTTTTAACTCTTGCTGGAAAGTTTTCACAGTCCACATTTTTCAACCGTTTTTGACCATTGCACCTTCAAAACATTCCTCTTAGTTGGGACAACAAAATTACCATTTTTATTTTCGTACAAAATTCCGGTTTGCCCAAAATTCCCGAATAGCCATTCTCATTTCAAACCGTTACTACGTCATCATTTTACAACTAAATATCCAACACCGACCCATTCATATCATCGAGGACAATTATGCAAGGATCAATATTTTTTTAATATGCCTGTTTTATGAGAAAATCCAAAATTTCCAGGAAATTCAAATTCAAATGAATTTCTTAAAATCTTTAGCATTTTTAAAAAACACAATTGTGACCTTTACACCAATCCACCCACACTACTCTTCCCAAATTTCAAACACAAAACATGTTTTCCCTTTCCCCAAATTCCCGGTGTTCCCTGAATTTCCAGTCATTTTCTCCCTATTGACAATGAACGTGAAACACAGAACCAACTCCATATCTCACATTCCTTATCCGATTTCAACCGTTCCAACATCCACACACTCCACTCACCCTGGACATTCAAGCCATCATGTTTCCTTGTTCTGAAAATTCCCTGATTATCTGGAATTACCAAGAATTTCCCCCCCCATTGAAAATGAATGGGCAATATACAAACCTCTCCTTTTCCTGCATTTCTCGACTGATTCGAACAGTTCCAGCATCCACACACTCCACTCAGCCTGGACATTCAAGCATTTCACTTCCTACCGGAGTTGCAAATACCACTTCAACAATTGATATGCACATAAAAACTCCATAGTTTTTACCTAATTATAAAAAACAACAATCATATACGTTCGGAAGGACAATATTTCAAAGCAAAACCAGTACTAGCAAATATGGTGATGTGTTTTTTTTTTTTTTTTTTTGTATCTTCACTTCCATTTCATTCCTTTTCTGAGTGGATTGGTGTCATAACAAGCTGTTTGTTCTCCTCTTCGACCACAGGGGGGCGCCATCGGAACCTGCAGACCCAGGAGACAACCAGTGAGAAGCTTCCAGACAGTTGCTTCAATGTGGTTGAAGCTTCTGAGTGAACTTTAATCCTCCCATTGTGTGTTTTTGTATTTATGGGCGGAGTTAAAAGGTAATTCAGATGGATGAGGTACATATTGACTGTGTGCAGGTGAGGGTGCGGTTTCCTAATTGCACTGTCCGTCAATGTTAGATTGATGCAGTGGTCACAATAAATTAGTTAGTTGTTTTTTTTTTTCACTTTTTTCAGCAAGTACCACCATAATGACCAACAGTAAAGTAAAGTAGGCCTAAGTATCCGTTAAAAACCAGGCAGAGGTTGTATTTAACAAGTATATTACACATTTTTGGCCTCTGTCACATTACACACAGTTTGAACAGTAACACTGTGTTCCAATATAGGAAAATAAAACACTGTACTTGAATCAAGTGATTCTTTGGCTTACCACTAGATGGAGCCCAAGTACCACCGTTTCAAAATCCCTGCGTTAGTGAATCTACTTGTATGGAAGAAGTAAACAAGGGTCCATTTATTGTAGGGTTGGGCAATACTGCCTCATGGTATGGATTAGATATTAATTGTTGATACCATAACTTTTGGGATTTTAGTAAAGATAAATGTTACAATACACAAAGCACAACAAATCGCAGATTTATGTGAAAACAAGAACACTGAAAAAAATGGATCCCATACTGACACAAGCCTATAGATACAGGCAATATTGGAATCAACTGCCCAGCCCTGTACTGTATTCTATTGTACCTACAATACTGTAACTAGCTCGTGGGTGATACTGCAAATGTTGATATCGATCTGATACCAAGGAAGTGCAGGCTTGCCAATATCAGTCCTTTTTACTGGAAATCTTAAACAATTCAATAATTTTTTTGAGTTCGTCTTTAATTAAGAGTGCTATTGTTATTGTTATTTTAGTTACCTTACTCAAATGAGTCATCTTCAGCTTAGGAACCTTGTAGACCAGGGGTGTCAAACGTAAGGCCCGCGGGCCGCATCAGACCCACGAACAGGTTTTATCTGGCCCTCGAGATGAATTTGCTCAGTATAAAAATGAGCCGAAATTTTTGAATGACATAAACTGCAGTTCTAAATGTGTCCACGAGATGTCCCAATAACAATTCTTTGTATCTTTGTAGATGATGCACCATATGTAACAAAAACCATAAAACAAAACACATGATGTTAGTACACCAATCGAGGACAATAACATGCTGTATTTTGATCTTGATATAATTTTCTTATCTTGATGGATTGAAAATGAACACCAACGAGTTTACAGATGAACATTATCACATCATTTATTCAGAAAGTGGAAATAACGACAAATAAAGATAGAATACTATTAACCACAACATGTAAGTGTAAAAAAAAAAAAAACATTATGATTTGTGCATTTTCAGAAGGTGCTTATTCTATTTTTAAACAAAGAAAACAATCTGAAGTTGTCTTTGTTTTTAAGTTATCGTGACGTGATTTAGCAATCCGGCCCACTTGGAAGTAGATTTTTCTCCACGTGCCCCAGATCTAAACTGAGTTTGACACCCCTGATACAGGTATCAAGTTCAATATGTGTATTAACTTATTTATTTAGTGTGGGGAAAAAGATTTTTTATTTTTTTATTTTGTGAGCGTTACAAGCAAATGACACAATAAAAAGAGCAACATGTAAAAATAAGCGAGTGCTGGGTTGCCATGGAGTCCTTTTTTACTTGAAATCTTTTCAATTTCACTGAGCGATGTTGTCTTTTATTTTTTCTTTATGATTATGACAACTTGAAAAATTATGACGTGAACATGAGTTAGTACATCCCCAGTGACGGATTAGTTCCAGTGTTATTTGACAGCGTTAATTTTACCGGTAATCTGATTTTTAAAAATCCTCATTTGACAGCCCTAAAAAGAAGTTTAAAAAAAAAAAGTCAGATCAACCAAAACTTTCACGACCCCCCCACTGCAGTACCTCTGCGGCCCCTGTTGGAGATCTTTTTTATGATTTTTAATATTTTGTCTTAAATTTTTTAAATTGTTATGAAAATCCGTCACTCATGAGCATTAGCGCCGTTAGGGGTGATTTTTTTATTTTATTTTATTTTATTTTTTACAAAAAAATTGCTGAAAAAATCCATATGAATATGAAATCATATGAGTTTAAACAACTAATAATATAACCTCGGGGCTTCACGGTGGCAGAGGGGTTAGTGCGTCTGCCTCACAATACGAAGGTCCTGCAGTCCTGGGTTCAAATCCAGGCTCGGGATCTTTCTGTGTGGAGTTTGCATGTTCTCCCCGTGAATGCGTGGGTTCCCTCCGGGTACTCCGGCTTCCTCCCACTTCCAAAGACATGCACCTGGGGATAGGTTGATTGGCAACACTAAATTGGCCCTAGTGTGTGAATGTGAGTGTGAATGTTGTCTGTCTATCTGTGTTGGCCCTGCGATGAGGTGGCGACTTGTCCAGGGTGTACCCCGCCTTCCGCCCGATTGTAGCTGAGATAGGCGCCAGCGCCCCCCGCGACCCCGAAAGGGAATAAGCGGTAGAAAATGGATGGATGGATGGATGGATGGAACATGGATGGATGAATGGATGGAAATAAGGGGGGGTCGATACAAGTATCAACTACACCGATACCAATGGAAGGATCTTTATCGTATCTGTATTTACTCACTTAAAGGGGAACTGCACTTTGTGGGCGAATGTGCCTCATATTGTACTTTTTCAAATTAATTCATCATGGTTGGGGAACCAGGACATGGTTCCATCATTAACGCCCGCATTACTATACTGAAACTCCACTCCACGTTTTCACTCTTACCTTAGCAAAGTCCCGCCACACCCCAGTCGCACATCCTGCAGTGTTTACGGAAGTAAACCCGGAAGCAGATATCCTTCATATCGTTGTCTCGGGACTGCCTCATTTGTAACAATTTTTAAGGATTCTGCACAATCAAAGTCAATATTTTCTGAACCGCGGAAAATATTATGAAAGAAAATGTCTCCCGCAATTTTGGATCCCTTTGCCTCGATGTCTGCTCTGAAGAGTGTGTTGGCGATCTGTGTTGGAACATTGATTGACGTGAGTAGATATTTCATTTGCGGGCCGGTTCTGGCCCGCAGGCCTTGACTTTGACATATAGGTGTTTGGATGGTTTTTTTAAGGGCTTTTGATTGCCAGTTCAGTATTAAGAATACATTAAAAGTAAATATATTTGTCGTCATGTCTTTCATAACGATTGTGAACGTTAGGCAAATTTCCCCAAAAAGTGTAGTTCCCCTTTAAGTGAAGAAATATCGATGCGATACCGATCATTCCATTGGTATCGGTGTAGTCTTTTGACAAGAACAAGAAAGTTTGATCATATTACGCCTGTACTGGCTCACCTGCACTGGCTTCCTGTGCACTTAAGATGTGACTTTAAGGTTTTACTACTTACGTATAAAATACTACACGGTCTAGCTCCAGCCTATCTTGCAGATTGTATTGTACCATATGTCCCGGCAAGAAATCTGCGTTCAAAAGACTCCGGCTTATTAGTGATTCCTAAAGCCCAAAAAAAGTCTGCGGGCTATAGAGCGTTTTCCGTTCGGGCTCCAGTACTCTGGAATGCCCTCCCGGTAACAGTTCGAGATGCTACCTCAGTAGAAGCATTTAAGTCTCACCTTAAAACTCATCTGTATACTCTAGCCTTTAAATAGACTCCCTTTTTAGACCAGTTGATCTGCCGTTTCTTTTCTTTTTCTCCTATGTCCCACTCTCCCTTGTGGAGGGGGTCCGGTCCGATGACCATGGATGAAGTACTGGCTTTCCAGAGTCGAGACCCAGGATGGACCCCTCGTCGGGACCCAGGATGGACCGCTCGCCTGTATCGTTTGGGGACATCTCTACGCTGCTGATCCGCCTCCGCTTGAGATGGTTTCCTGTGGACGGGACTCTCGCTGCTGTCTTGGATCCGCTTGAACTGAACTCTCGCGGCTGTGTTGGAGCCACTATGGATTGAACTTTCACAGTATCATGTTAGACCCGCTCGACATCCATTGCTTTCGGTCCCCTAGAGGGGGGGTTGCCCACATCTGAGGTCCTCTCCAAGGTTTCTCATAGTCAGCATTGGATGGAAATTCTCCCTGCCCACTGGGTGTGAGTTTTCCTTGCCCTTTTGTGGGTTCTTCCGAGGATGTTGTAGTCGTAATGATTTGTGCAGTCCTTTGAGACATTTGTGATTTGGGGCTATATAAATAAACATTGATTGATTGATTGATTGATTGATAGTCCATACATTTATCATTTGTTTCCAAAACTGTAAAAAAAAGTGGGTCCCTCAAAAATGTACTATGGGACCCCATTATATGACTTGATGGAGTGCCTGTGAGCCCATTTTGCCAACACTGATGGATTAGTTGCAGCTGTGGCCTGCGGGCAGGTTCTAATACTAATCAAATATCATCCCGGGAGCCATAGGTCATTCTTTCGCGGACCGGGTCTGGACCGCAGGCCTTGACTTTGACACATTGGTGTTTTTTAAGGGCTTTAAAGTAAGCGGATATTTCGAATGCATTACAAATGATATAAATCCGTCGTCATGTCTTTCATAACGACTGTGAATGTGAGGCAAAATTCCACAAAAAGCGCAGTTCAACCTTTTGAGCGAAGAAATATCCATACGATACCGATCATACCATTGGTATCGGTGTAGTCCACACATTTAGCAATTGTTTTCAAAACTGTAAAAAAAAGTGGGTCCCTCAAAAAAATACTGTGGGACCCCATTTTTCTGACTTGATGGGTCCCTGTGAACCTATTTTGAAAATTCTTAGTGCCAACACTGATGGAGTATTTGCAGCTGTGGCCTGTGGGCCGGTTCTTATACTAATCAAATATCATCCCGGGAACCATAGATGATTCATTCGCGGGCCGGATCTGGACCACGGGCCTTGACTTTGACACATAGGTGCTTTTTATTAAGCATATATTTCAAATGCATTACAAAAATTAATAAATCCGTCGTCATGTCTTTCATAACGATTGTGAACAATAGGCAAATTTCCCCCAAAAGTGCAGTTCCCCTTTAAGTGAAGAAATATTGAAGCGATACCGATCATTCCATTGGTATCGGTGTAGTCCATACATTTATCATTTGTTTCCAAAACTGTAAAAAAAAAAAGTGGGTCCCTCAAAAATGTACTATGGGACCCCATTTTATGACTTGATGGGGTCCCTGTGAACCCATTTTGCCAACACTGACGGAGTAATTGGAGCTGTGGCTTGCGGGCCGGTTCTAATACTAATCAAATATCACCCCGGGAGCCATAGATCATTCTTTTGCGGACCGGATCTGGACCGCGGGCCATGACTTTGACACTTTGGTGTTTTTTAAAGGGCTTTATAGTAAGCGGATATTTCGAATGCTTTAAAAAATAAATAAATCCGTCGTCATGTCTTTCTACGTTTGTGAATTCCATCCATCCATTTTCTACAGCTTGTCCCTTTTGGGGTCGCGGGGATGCTGGAGCCTATCTCAGCTGCATTCGGGCAGAGGGCGGGGTACACCCTGGACAAGTCGCCACCTCATCGCAGGGCCAACACAGATAGACAGACAACATTCACACTCACATTCACACACTAGGGCCAATTTAGTGTTGCCAATCAGCCTATCCCCAACCATGATGAATTAATTTGATACCATTGGTATCGGTGTAGTTGATACTTTTATCGACCCCCCTTATTTCAATCCATTCATTTTCTACCGCTTATTCCCTTTGGGGTGGTGGGGGGCGCTGGTGCCTATCTCAGCTACAATCAATGTGGAAGGCGGTATACACCCTGGACAAGTCGCCACCTCATCGCAAGGCCAACACAGATAGACAGACAACATTCACACTCACATTCACACACTAGGGCCAATTTAGTGTTGCCAATCAACCTATCCCCAACCGTGCTGAATTAATTAGAAAAAATACAATGTGAGGCACAATCGCCCAAAAAGTGCAGTTCCCCTTTAAGTTAAGAAATATCGATACGATAAAAATCCTTCCATTGGTATCGGTGTAGCTGATACTTGTATCGACCCCTCCCCTTATTTCATTGTACCTATAACTTGTCTGGCTCGTGCAGACGCGCGCACGTGACGGCGGACAGACGTCAGTGCGCCATTCTTTTCTGCGCCTCCGCCGCTCCGACTGCACACACGATCGGCTTTAAAAAAAAATATATATATATATATGTATGAATATATATTTATATATATATAAGATGGTGTGGGTGTGAAAGAACCGCGGGAGAAGATGGCGTCTTGAGAGGGAAAGAAAAAAAACGCAGCTGAGAAGGCAGCGTCTATTTTCTGGCGAGGAGTGATCGCTGCTGCTTATTAGAGCTGCTGAGGAACGTGGGAGACAAAAGAGAGTGAAAGATTGGAGGAGGAGGGAGGAGGTGCTGCCGACTGCTGTCACCTCCTCCTCCTCCTCCTCCTCCATCCAATCCTCCCAGTCTCGCGGAGAAATAAACAGAAGCGTGCAGAAGGAAGAGAGGACATTCCTCCTTCATCCAGCCCTTTCCCCTTCTCCCTCTCTCTCTCATGGAGAGGAATTATCCCGCCGCTGCCGGCTTCGGGGACCTGGGCTCCGGGACGGGATGGACTTACGACCGATCGGCCAAAGCAAGGTACAGTAAGACCCCCCTACCCCCCCCCCCCCCCCCCCCATCCCTCCTCCGCATGAAGCCGTGCAAGGTGCCTGCATGGCCGGCAGGTACAGTCGTGTTGTCATTAGGGGGTTACCGAGAGGGGGCGTCTCCGACAATGCAACGGAACGTTAATAGTGACACAAGGGAAGAATTTATTATTACAAAAAAAAAAAAACATCTGCATTGTTATATCCATCACCACCGCAGCGTTGTCCACATGACAGGCGCTGCCATGGGGAACTAATTGGCTGCGAACGGCGCCTCCATTCCGCCGCACAAGTCCACGCATTTCGGCAACGTCGCACGCCAAAAAATGAATAATAAAGATAAAAAAAAATAATAATAATTTAATTGACACTCCTGATGGTAATTGTTCCTAAATTGCAATCACGTCACGTGACTGGCCAACGCGGCGGGGATTAAACGTCAGCTAGCTTAATTACCGACAGCGCGGAAGCGAAGACCCTCCGTGAATGTGAGTAAATTGCCGGCAAAACCGCCCGATAAATGATTAATAATCGGGTGTTTTTTTTTCTTTTTCCTTTTTTCTTTCCCTCTCGCTGGCTGTGTGTCGGAATGAAGGGTTTTATAGGGCCCCCGGAAGCCACACTAAAGTCGGCTAAAGCTCGCTAGCTTCACTTTCACGTGAGCGGTCGCCATGACAACAACGTCACGGATCCGTCGTCGCCGTGGAAGGAAGACTGCTGTTATTTCCGTGACATCCATCCGTTCATTTTCTACCGCTTATTCCCTTTTGGGGTCGCGGGGGGCGCTGGTGGTGTACACCCTGGACAAGTCGCCACCTCATCACAGGGCCAACACAGATAGACAGACATCGTTTTTGCATTAATATTGTGCATCAAATATCACTTTCTTGCACCATCTACGTCAGGGGTTACCAACCTTTTTGAAACCAAGAGCTACCTCTTGGGTACTGATTAATGCAAAGGGTTACCAGTTTGATACACACTTAAATAAATTGCCAGAAATAGCCAATTTCCTCAATTTACATTTAATTATATGTTATTATCAATAATTTATGATATTTATCTTTGTGGAAACACTGATCATCTTAATGATTTTTCACAATAAATATATATTTTTGATGACATGTTTTAAATAGGTTAAAATCCAATCTGCACTTTGTTAGAATATATAACAAATTGGACCAAGCTATATTTGTAACAAAGACAAATCATTTTTTCTTCTAGATTTTCCAGAACAAAAATTTTAAAAGAAATTCAAAAGAATTTGAAATAAGATTTAAATTTGATTTTACAGATTTTCTAGATTTGCCAGAATAACTTTTTTGAATTTTAATCATAATAAGTTTGAATAAATATTTCACAAATATTTTTCGTCGAAAAAACATAAGTTAAAATGAAGAATTAAATTAAAATGTATTTATTATTCTTTACAATAAAAAAAAAATACTTGAACATTGATTTATATTGTCAGGAAAGAAGAGGAAGGTATATGTGTTTAAAAATCCTAAAATCATTTTTTAAGGTTGTATTTTTTCTCTAAAATTGTCCTTCTAAAAGTTATAAGAAGCAAAGTTAAAAAAAAAAAAAAAAAAAAAAAAAATTATTCAAGCAAGTGAAGACCAAGTCAAATATTTTCTTGGATTTTCAAATACTATTTGAGTTTTGGCTCTCTTAGAATTAAACATGTAGAGCAAAGCGAGACCAGCTTGCTAGTAAATAAATGAAATTTAAAAAATAGACGCAGAGCACTGGTAAGTGCTGCTATTTGAGCTATTTTTAGAACTGGCTAGCGGGCTACTCATCTGGTCCTTACGGGCTACCTGGTGCCCGCGGGCAACGCGTTGGTGACCCCTGCACTAGTGTCTCAAAGGGCTGCACAAACCACAACACAAAACACAACGACATCCTCGGTAGAGCCCACATAAGGGCAAGAAAAACTCACCCCAGTGGGACGTCAGTGACAGTGACAATGATGACTATGAGAAACCTTGGAGAGGACCGCATATATGGTATGGGAATTTTCCGCGGAATTCCGCCGATTTTGGCGCCGCCAGGGTCATTTATATAATATAATGCCAATGTGTGAAGGCACCAGATTGGCTAGCTCTACTATCAGCTGACGACATCAACCAATGACATTGCCCGTTATAGGCGTCTGCACGCGTCTGCACCAATTTTCCCTCCAATTTTTCGTATGTGTGAGCAAACGCCAAAACTCCTTGAGCATTCAGTGAGCAACGGCAGACATGCCCACTGTTATGCGCTTATCTTTTTTTTCGATTTTGTGAGCGGCCTAGATTTGCCGTGCGCAGAGGACGCGTGAGCAGTGTGCAATTGCACAGGCGCGTACCTTAGAGGGAACATTGGTCTGCACCAATGACATTGCCCGTTATAGGCGTCCGCACGCGTCTGCACCAATGACATTGCCCGTTACAGGCGTTTCTGCACGTGTCGTTTGCCGACAATATCTAGTCCCTGATCCTCAATTATTGTGAGCATTTCTGAACCTTTATTCTGTTTATATTGGTTGCGTTTATCGGCGACTAATCTGGAAAGAAAACACAGTAGCTCTCAATTAACACGTTTCTTTATTGACAAAACAGTTTCAGATATGTTTAAGCTTATTCAAGATAGGAATGCTTCATTAGCGAAATATATCGATTAGGGTGTGAGAAACAAGTGGAACTGGGCATGGCTCGATATTTTTATCAAACTGAAGGTGAAGATTAACAACAATATCGTAGAAGTAGATGAACTGATCAGCGATTTCATTGCAAAGTGCGATGAACCGGGACGTGCTCAGTGCTTATATTGCAAGGACATTGTGAACTATGGATCTCGGGGAAAGGGTTTGAACTCACAACCCAGTACAGTATATTATAGGCAATACACCAAATTGTTCAACAAATTAGAGTTAGTTTACACAATTACATTAGTTTGCAATACAACAAGATCAAATATAGCCTAACACTTCTACAGGCACAAAAGTAACAATTAATATATTATGCAATTATAGCATACATAT
Organism: Nerophis ophidion; assembly: GCF_033978795.1. Taxonomy (NCBI): domain Eukaryota; kingdom Metazoa; phylum Chordata; class Actinopteri; order Syngnathiformes; family Syngnathidae; genus Nerophis; species Nerophis ophidion. The sequence continues at coordinate 33,538,770 of NC_084633.1, read as the reverse complement.
ATTGTAAATAAATATGCATTTTTAAAAATGTATTAGACTTCATAGTTATAGTTTTAAAAATACTTGTGTTTATCAAAGTTTTACATTTTATTTGATAAAAAAATAAATCAGCTGCTGCAATTGTATTATTTAATTTCCCGTACTGTTTTATTAGTTTCACTGACTGGCCAATGTACAAATAAACAATACGAAGGCTGCAGTGCTTTATTTTAATATCACATTTAAAGGGAATATTCCCAGCAAAAATATATTATCCACAATTTGCAGTGACTCGATCAGATATTGATATCGTATGTCGGGGAGAAAAAAAGGTATCAGCTATAATGTAAGAAGTCTGACTTATTATCAGCTATAAGCGGCTGTCACGCTGACTTGAAGTGTCCTCCAATAAACACACAAAGTTGATATTTTCTTGTACTTTATAACATATAAAAGGTCTCCAAGGCAGAAAGAAGCGTGTTAGAAAGTATCCACTATCCTGTGTCATGTGCTTAACCTAATGAATGATCTTGACCTCAATAAGATACCACTCCACTTCAGATTAAAGACAGGATACGTCAATTTGAGACATTGGAAAATGAATACGTTTGTGTTTTTCATACCTACCATTGTTCTCTGGATAATTTCTCTTGATCAAACATCCCACTTACCGTATATACTGTACAATGATTCGTGCTCATAGTGTATCGGAATAATATCGCTGTCTGCTGATACTGAAGGCTGCAAAGTGAAAAGTTGCATCAGGACACACCTATCCAAAGCAATTAGCATGACCTTCTATAAAAATATTGCGGGTTGTAAATTTGTTATTAATTCTTCTTCTTCTTCTTATTATTATTATTATTATTTTACAATATTTGACAAGGGGCAATAGAAAGCTTAGGCTGGCAGACTTTGAACACTCCTGACTTAAATGAACAATTATTTCACAGTGTCAGTGTGATTTATTGAAATATTTGACCCCAAATAACCCAAAAGTAATGCCTGTATTTAACGGCTTTATTAACTTTCATAATCCAAATGAAAAGACAATAAGATACAATCTACAGATACATTTTCCATGACCGATTGGTTGGTAGTGGATATTTTTATCCCCCATGATGAGCAGTGTCATCTGCTGTGTTGACTTTGACACCTTGTAAATACAGATGGTCTCTCATTGGCTGTCAGCACTTTGACGTGTGATCCCAGTTATACGCTTACGTCGACAAGCCATCTAAGTGGACTAACCCTGTCTCTACTGGGTTCTTCGTATTGCTAAGAAGCACTTAATGCGTGGTTGACCGCTTGAGAAATTTGAGTCAACAAAAGCTAAAGTTGATGACAAATGGGTCAGCTTGATTTAACAGGTGTTGTAGTATTGTTTACTTCATTATTATCGCTCATTGGTTACACAGTCAGACAGCTTGAAAAAGTGCAAACAGTGACTAATAACTCACTGCAAAGTAAGCTTCAAAATGTCAGCATGGCAGTCTTTAGCTGGTTTCCACCACAGCAACTAATAAAATGCACCTTCCCAATCAGCCAGATTTTAATAAATATATGACAAATGAACTGAAAATACAAATTACACATACAATAAGGTCACTTGAACCCGAGGCCCCAGGTGTGTCCAAATGCGACAAGGGCCGTGTGCAGACAAATGAAAGGATGCGTGGGCCACAAGAATTCTTTGCTTTCGTGTTAAAAACACTTTGAAACCCATCTAATGTGCATTAAAATATAATCAGTTATATACTTCAAACTAACCAACCATTGAGACCAATATATTATTCTCAATTATTAGAGCAAAAATAGAAAAAAAAAAAAATATGGAGACACTGCATTTATTTAGCATTTATCATTAATGTATTTTTGATTCTACACTAGTTTTTAATCTACATTTTCTTTGAATTTATATGTATATATGTAGATATATACTCAACAAAAGTATACACACAGTACATATGTTTATATATACACAGTATATGTTTGTGTACATATACATATGTTAATATGTATATGTACGTACGTATGTATGTATATATGTATATATGTATGTATATATACATATACATTTAAATATATGTATACATTTACGCATAAATGTATATATATATACACACATACATAAATATATGAAAATATATATACATAAATATATATATATATTATATATACATAAATATATGCAAATATATAAATAAATATATATATACATATACACACGTATATAGAAATATATATTATTTATATTATGTATATATGTATGTATGTATGTATGTATGTGTGTATATAAAATCGTTTAAGATTTTTAAATGATGGTATTGCAGAATTCATTAACTGTTAGATTGTTCACCCACCAATAAGGAACGTGAACTGATGATGTGTTGGTTTACAGCGTTGAACTTTTTTTTTTTTGAGGTTATTTGCCGCGGGCTAATAAAAGAACTCTCAGTGGGCTGCAAATGGCCCCTAAGCCATACTTTAGACAGAATTACAGCTTTCATATTAAACAAACAATCCAACTATACCATCTAGCGTAAGCGCATTGTTCCAAGCAGTGATAGAATCAATACCAAGGGTACTTGAGTGATTATGGCATTGATACCAGAGTCCTGTGATGATAGTGTTTCTCACAGGAATCTATCTCAGGTTATGGCGGCGTCTAATTTGCGTAATAAGCCATGATTCTTTTGTCGCTTCTTTTTGTGTGTATTTTATGTCACAAGCTTGTGAATACTTTTAGAGGGCAATGTGGGACACGGCAAGACCAGCTGCTCGTTGAAAAGAGCCATTTACGCGCTTTCATTTTTGGGGGAAGCGGAATTGTAGCGACAAGCTACACGAACAAACAGTCCCGTTATTGGGTGTTTATGAGCAAAGGCAAACAGGTAGCGCCTAATCTTTTTGTGGCCCGTCACAAATAAATAATGATATGGGAACTACACGATCACTATTGTTCCCCCAGTCCTGAGCATCCAGTTTGGCAGTAATGTCAACAACCCAAGTAGGACCCCATGTTTTGGAAAACCCCCGCCATAGAAATGTGAACCACAATCAAAGAGTGTAACTTGACGACAATTGTGTGTCCTTAGCCTCATGTACGGGAGCGGCAGGTTATCCCACCCCGATTCGGAGCTGCTCCACAGGCAAGCCTACGGGACCCCTCACCCTCTCCAGGGCTATGCAACCAACCACCACCCAGGAAGCTCCAGGCACAGTGGGTCTTGGGGCGGACCCACACTCGGTGAGGAAAATGAAATATTTGCAGAAAGTCAAAAAAACACATAGTTGAACATGTAAACATAAAAAGAAATGTTTAAGTCAGATTTTCCTAAACTATAGGGGTCTTTAGCGTGAGTCCCTTAGAACAAAGCATGGGCGCCCCTTCTTATCACCAGGGTGATATGTCATGTTGTTGGGCTGATACGGTAAAAGCAAGTCATTAAGAAATTTAAAAACTAATAATAGATCTTTAAAATAGACCCTGAAGCGGATGGGGAGCCGACTTTTTAAAACTGGTGTAATGTGCTCCCGTCCGCTTGTTCTTTCAATTGTGCTATATAAACAAAATGGATTGGATAATGTGTATTTAAATATGATTAATAGATTGGATTTATTTACTGCAATTATTTTTGAAAGCTTAAAAGTAAGCATACCTCTCATATTCCTGCAAGTATTTGCTAATTGATTTAATGACCCTTGGTAAAGATTATTTATGGCTCACTGAAGAGAGCCGTTCTTTTCCAAGAGCCTTTAATAGAACGGCTCTTATTTTCTTTAGATTTTTATTACATTACATTTCATTATGTAAAAAAGACATGCACCTGGGGATAGGTTGATTGGCAACACTAAATTGGCCCTAGTGTGTGAATGTGAGTGTGAATGTTGTCTGTCTTTCTGTGTTGGCCCTGTGATGTGGTGGCTACTTGTCCAGGGTGTACCCCGCCTTCCGCCCGAATGCAGCTGAGATAGGCTCCAGCACCCCCGCAACCCCGAACGAGACAAGTAGTAGAAAATGGATGGATGGATGGATATATTTCATTATGTGTAAGAAAATAATAACAGGTAGAAGTTATAAGACAAGATTTGCTCTGAATAGATCCAATTTTCACCAATTTACACTCGATATTTGTGAGAACTATCCGACAATATTAATTATAATTTCACCTGGGTTGTGTATTCATTGTAAATATTCCATGAAGTTTTACCTTATCACCAATGCTTTGACAGTGTGATCATTATTTTAACATTTTGGCCCAATAAAATTAGATGAGCTGCAGGTAACTTCCATGCAAATCAAGTTTACTGTTATTTTTCTCATAATACAGAAAAAGAATTGCCTGCATCACAGGTGTCAATCTCAAGGCCCGGGGGCCGGTTCTGGCCCGCGGCATCATTTCATCTGTCCTGCAAACACCTGGAAATGATGTGTGAATAAAGTACTTAATATTCGTTTAATTTTGACAGAAGAAATATATGTACTGCTTGAAATTGCATACCTTTTAAACTTTAATAGTATCCAACATTGCAACAAATATTACAGTATATTATCATACTTTCCAAACATATTTTTGTCTAAATAAAACTACTTAACTTTACAGCAAACTACCCATCAAATTAAGAAAAATTACAATACATTTTACATTCTTTACAGCATATTACAGTAAATTGAAAAAAACTACTACTGTTTTTTGCGTTAATATGCTGTTGACTGAGCTGCCAGTTTTTGACTGTAAAATCTACGGTTGTTGTTTTTAACGGTGTATAACTGTAAATGGAAAGACGGTACATTTGTTTTTAGAGTAGAAAAACTGCCAGCTAGGTAGCCAGAAACTGGTGCTGTTTTTCCATTCATAATATAATGTTGTAAAAGCCAATTTAAATTTAACACAAGAATTCTCGCAACTAAGCTGCCATATTTTTCCGTAAAACCCCCCCCAAAAACAGTGTTACTGTTTTTCCATTTATCGTAAAATGTTGTAAATGTAAAGTTTTTACTGTAAAATCGACAGTCTACTTAAAACAATTTATATAATAATAATGAAATCCAGAGACAAATGTATACATTATTCGCTGTTACAAGCGGCCCTCTGATGGCAGCCATAACTGCCATATGGCCCACTATGAAAACCAGTTTGACCTCCTTGGCCTACATGATACATCTACAGGTGAAACTAAAAAAAATAAATATCGTGCAAAGTTTGTTTATTCCAGCATTCAGATTGACAAGTCTAAACTCATTTATGACATAAGCTCATAACATGAAACTCAACATATTTCAAGCCTCTGATATAATTTTAATGGTTATCACTTGCATTTAATGAAAACCTCAAATTGAAGATCTCAGAAAATGTAGGGTTTTCAAAAACTGCGAAAGACGATTATAAAAATTATAAAAATCAAATGTTTGACACATCTTACTTTGCATGTAATAAGATTATATCACATATTTGTTTATAATTACTGACATAAATAGACTTTTCCGCAATTTTTCAAATTTTCTTTAGTTTCACCTGTATAATAAGCTGTGTATATAAATAACACAATTAGCACAACATGTAAATGCGTACACATAAACTTGGCTACTTAACAAATCTGTAACAAAACACTGAACCAGAAAAGTGCATCCAAACATTGATACACACTGTAAAAAAAATGACGGTCAAAAACTGCGGCAAGCGATTGTTAAATAGCTACGGTAAAACGTTGTTAAATCAAAAATAGCTTTTCGCAGTAATAAATGCAGTGGATACCTGCAAACCAAAAAACAGTCAATAACCTACATGGTCATGGTTATGATACATAAAAAACATATTACTGTGAGAATAATGAAAAATTGTACAATGCATTTGCAAATACTTAAACATTTAATGTATTATTCTGTCTAAATTAAATAATTTGCAGATTGAACATTTAATTTACAGCACCCCTCAATTGTTTTCGAAATCAGCATTAGCCAAGTTTTGGCTAACAACATGGTTTCTTGTACTTTTGTGGCAAGTGGTTTCAGACAATGAGGGTTATGTCTTTGTGCGTTACTGCAAAATGCATTGGAATGTTGAACTGTTTGCTAACAGCTATCGAACAAATACAGAGAATTGAAGGCTCATTTTTAATAGCTCACCTGAAGGAACATGTTGCGGAAGGCCGTGTAGTGAGTTGTCCAGTGAAAGGTTGTACAAATACTTTTACGTTAACCGCTCACTTGTCTCGGAAACACAGGCCTTTTGTAGATACTAGGATTGATATATGGTTGACGCAGTGGTTAGCATTCATGCCTCACAGTGAGAAGGCCCTGAGTTTGATTCCTGGGCTAGTTGTCTTTGTGTGGAGTTTGCATGTTCTCCAGCTTCCTCCCACCTCCAATGACATGCACCTGGGGTAGGCTCATTGGCAACACTAAAATTGCCCCTAATTAGTTTTACGGGGAATTCCTGGCAACCACAGCTGTTGGTATTTTATCGTAACTTGTGCAGATTGTTGTTGTTTTTTTTTTTACAGTGTACCTCTCTTTTAACTCTGGCCTATTTTGTAGGTTTTTGTCAGTCAGTGTGACTCCAGTCCCGTCAAAGGCCATGCATATGAAAGTAGCATTGGCAATTTGCATTTAAAACAGCTCGCATCGGCAAATCGGTTCTCCTCGTTCACCTGAAGGAGCCGTTCCAAAGACCAGACTGAACATTACATCTCTAACACTTGATTACAATGTAAAGTAGTCAGTGTGCAGATTGTACTACGGAGTACATTTACACGTCCTTTTAAAATGACTCAACACATGCCCCTTAATGTCCAGCGACAAATAGAATACAGCCCTAAGTGAAATTGTCCAAATTGGGCCCAATTAGTGTCATAGGACTCGTTAGTGTAACAAAGAAGTCTCAGCAGAGCATTAAATATGAAGTTATAACTTTCACACTCTCTCATACTGGTCCCTAGAAGTTCAACATGGCACCTCATTGCAAATAGTCCTCTGAATATGTTAAAAAAAGAATATACAGTGCATCTGAAAAAAAATCACTTTTCCTACATTTTGTTATGTTATATCCTTATTCCAAAATGGAATAAATTCATTTTTGTCCTCAAAATTCTGTGCACAATACCTCATTATGATAGTGTACGGGCTTCACGGTGGCAGAGGGGTTAGTGCGTCTGCCTCACAATACAAAGGTCCTGAGTAGTCTGGGGTTCAATCCTGGGCTCAGGATCTTTCTGTGTGGAGATTGCATGTTCTCCCCGTGAATACGTGGGTTCCCTCCGGGTACTCCGGCTTCCTCCCACCTCCAAAGACATGCACCTGAGGATAGGCTGATTGGCAACACTAAATTGACCCTAGTGTGTGAATGTTGTCTGTCTATCTGTGTTGGCCCTGCAATGAGGTGGCGACTTGTCCAGAGTGTAACCCGCCTTCCACCCGATTGTAGCTGAGATAGGCACCAGCGCCCCCCGCAACCCCAAAGGGAATAAGCAGTAGAAAATGGATAGATGGATGGACGGAAAAAAGCTATTTTTTTTTTTTTTTTTTAATTTTTGCAAATTTATTAAAAATTCTAAACTAAGAAATCACAAAGTATTCACAGCCTTAGTTCAATACTTTGTTGCTGCACCTGCAGCAGCAATGACAGCCTCAAGTATTTTTAAACACGATGCCACTAGCTTGGCACGCCTATCTTTGGGTAGTTTTGCCCATTCCTCTCTGCAGCACCTCTCAAGCTCCATCAGGTTGGATGGAAAGTGTTGGCGCACAGCCATTTTCAGATCTCCCCAGAGATGTTCAATTGGATTCAAGTATGGGCTCCGGCTGGGCCACTCAAGGACATTTGCAGAGTTGTCCTGAAGCCATTCTTTTGATATCTTTGCTTTGTGTCCAAGGTACTTATCCTGCTGAAAGATGAACCATTGCTCCAGTCTGACTTCAACAGCCCTTTAGAGCAGGTTTTCCTCCAGGATGTCTATGTACATTGCTGCATTCATCTTTCTCTCTATCCTGACTAGTCTCCTAGTTCCTGTTGCTGAAAAAACATCCCCACAGCATGATGCTGCTTCACTGTAGGATGGTATTGGCCTGGTGATGAGCGGTGCCTGGTTTCCTCCAAACATGATGCCTGACATTCACGCCAAAGACTTTAATCTTTGTGTCATCAGGCCAGTGAAGTTTGTTTTTCATGGTCTGAGAGTCTTTTAGGCGCATTCTGGCAAACTTTTACGAAATAAACGGCATCCGTCTGTTCCATATACCATACAGGCCTGATTGGTGGATTGCTGCAGAGATGGTTGTCCTTCTGGAAGGTTCTCCTCTCTCCACAGAGGAGTGTTGTAGCTGTGACAGTGACAACCCTGACTTGGGTTCTTACCCTCGGATCGCTCAGTTTAACAGCCGTCCAGCTCTAGAAAGAGTCCTTGTGGTTTCAAGCTTCTTCCATATATGGATGATGGAGGCCACTGTGCTCATTGGGACCTTCAAGGCAGCAGATATTTTTCTGTACACTTCCACAGATTTGTGCCTCAAGACAATCCTGTCTCAGAGGTCTAGAAATAATTCCTCTGACTTAATTTTTGGTTTGTAGGACCTTATATATAGAATAGGGTTGTCCTAATGCCAATATTTTGGTACTTTTCAAATCAAAGGGGACCACAAAATTTTTTTAATTTTTGGCCTAATTTTAACTCATAATCTTGGAATACATAACACATATGTTTTTTGTTGGACTCAAAGAACAGTTGACAATTGTGTATATTACATATAGTCTGCCATAATCTATGATTAGTTTAAAATAGAATGGAATAATCTATTTACATTAATTGACATTAAATGCTTCATGATCATTGTTGCCACTCTTGGTCTGCGCTTTAAGACAAATACAATCATTAATAAATATTTAACACAACACTATGGCTGAAAGTGATACATGTAACAGGTGAAACACACATTTTTGAAGATAAAACACAAATTATAGCAATTTGTTAAAAAACGTACTTGCATTGGAGGGGGTCCGGTCCGATGACCATGGATGAAGTACTGACTGTCCAGAGTCGAGACCCAGGATGGACCGCTCGTCGGGACCCAGGATGGACCGCTCGCCTGTATCGGTTGGGGACATCTCTACGCTGCTGATCCGCTTGAGATGGTTTCCTGTGGACGGGACTCTCACTGCTGTCTTGGAGCCACTATGGATTGAACTTTCACAGTATCATGTTAGACCCGCTCGACATCCATTGCTTTCGGTCCCCTAGAGGGGGGGGGTTGCCCACATCTGAGGTCCTCTCCAAGGTTTCTCATAGTCAGCATTGTCACTGGCGTCCCACTGAATGTGAATTCTCCCTGCCCACTGGGTGTGAGTTTTCCTTGCCCTTTTGTGGGTTCTTCCGAGGATGTTGTAGTCGTAATGATTTGTGCAGTCCTTTGAGACATTTGTGATTTGGGGCTATATAAATAAACATTGATTGATTGATTGATTGATTGCATTAGTTTGAGCGGTTTGGACTCAACAAGTCAAGCAGCTGTGTGCGCGTCTACGTATCTACACATGCACAGCAGGGGAGGTGGTTAACTTCATCACCTTTAAACACCGTGCAGGTCTGGATTATTGTTGTTTAAATCTTTACCTAAATTTGAAGCAGAGGTGGTCTTGCCACCTTTGGCGAGGCACGTTTTAAAGCAGCGTGGCACCTCCATGTTTAAAGCCTCAATCTGATCCATAGTTTTGAAGCCCAAGTACCTCCATATTGCGCTTTACGAACCCTCCTTATTAACCAGTAGAATTGCCTTTATTTGCCAGTGTTCCTCTCCTCACTGTTTCTCCTTGTGCGCTCTGTGTGTGTGTGTGTTCGTACTGACACATTCTCATGCTCCTCGGCTCCGCAGCATCACAACAACACGGCGGCATGCGGTTGAAAGAAAAATACAGGTATTTTTCAAAGGCAGTTGTGAAAGTCTTTCTGTGTGGGGAGGGTTCTCCTGAGGCCGATAGATCTTCTTGAGCCCGGACATCAGGTTTGAAAAAGTCTTTATTGGCATGTAGACCAGGGTGCAGGACTTTTCAGTCAGGCGCGCTTGTGGTTTCTCGCTCTTTCTGTGTCTTCGGGTGTGTGCGCTTCTCTCTCATCCGCCGTTCTCCTCCTCATGGCCGCGGCCCTGCCGAAAAAAGGCGACAGGTGTTTTGATCATTTTCACCAGCTGGGCAATCTACTCACCTGTCAGCTGGGCTTCAAAGCCGGGCCATACACACCCCATTCCCGCAGGAGGTGCGTCGACCACGTCCCCCTCCACAGCGGTACAGTACCGTTTTCAATTCATTGGTATCGCAGTACTTTATTAGTACCCTTATATTGTACCTTTCCAAATTACAGCTTAATTTGCCAATTAAGCTGTAGTAACCTCTCAAAGATGACCAGTTGAAACTGGATACATAGACTTTTGAGCTTCCTGGCAAAGACTGTGATTTTAATTTTTTTAAACTAGCAAAAAAATCAGATTTTATGCGGTCTTGTGTGTAGATTTAAAAAATATATATTTTTACATTTTGGGATAAGGCTGTAACATAAGGATGTGGAAAAAGTGAAGCGCTGTGAATATTTTCCGGATGCACTGTAAAAAGGATTGTATTACAGCTACCTGGACAGGTGGTACAAGTCTAAATAGGCCTCGCCATGGTCAACCATAGACGTTGAATGCGTCACATCCAGAGATTGTGTTTTTGAAATTAGACGCATGAGTGCTGCCAGCATTGCTGCGGAGGTTAAACGGCTTAGTGGGTGGGTGGGTGCTCAGACCAAACTGCTTGGCTGTCATCCCAGAAGGATGCCTCTTCTAAAAATGTTTCACAAGAAAGCATGCAAGCTGTTTGCTAAATATCAAGCAGACAAATGACACAGATTACTGGAACCATGTCCTTGGGTCTGACGAGATCAATATAAAGAGTCTTGGTTCAGACAGTGTCCAGGGTATGTCATGGCCACCAGGTGACAAGTACTGGGACAAGTGCGTCTTGCTATACAGTATGTAACGATGGTGGGAGTGTCATGGTCCGGGGTTGCATGACTTCTGCTGGCACGAGAGAGCAATGGTTAATTCAGAAGAAAGCCTTTATTGTGACGAACTAAAGCCGGATACTGCAGCTATGTCATCGTGTCTTCGCATTGTGTGTATGTTCACACTGCAGGGTCAACAGTGGCATGCGATTTCTAATGTGAATGCAGTCCGACCCGCATGCAGATATGACGTCATGACGCCGCAGTGTAGTGTTGACATAAGTAAAAATGGCTTCAGCTCAAGTCAGTCTCAGTACTGGCTCATTTGTAGCAATTTCAAGGATTTGATTAATTATTGTGCGTAGAAGGACAAGTATTTAACTAGTCAGGGAGTCATTAATTGTTGAGAACGGCCGATATACAGTACAGGCTAAAAGTTTGGACACACCTTCTCATTCAATGCGTTTTCTTTATTTTCATGACTATTTATATTGTTGATTGTCACTGAAGACATCAAAACTATCAATGGACACGTGGCATTAAGTACTTAACAAAAAAAAGTGAAATAACTGAAAACATGTTTTATATTCTAGTTTCGTCAAAATAGCTTTGCACACTCTTGGCATTCTCTCCATGAGCTTCACGCACACCTGAGAAGTGAAAACCATTTCAGGTGACTACCTCTTGAAGCTCATCGAGAGAATGCCAAAGAGTGTGCAAAGCAGTAATCAGAGCAAAAGGGTGACTATTTTGAAGAAACTAGAATATAAAACATGTTTTCAGTTATTTCACCTTTTGTCTTTAAGTATACAACTCCACGTGTTCATTCATGGTTTTGATGCTTTCCGAGACAATCTACAATGTAAACAGTCATGAAAATAAGGAAAACAAATTCAATGAGAAAATGTGTCCAAACCTTTTTAGGGCCGATACTAATACCGATTATTAGTAGTTAAGGAGGCTGATAACTGATATTTGGAGCAGATATTCATTTGCAGTATAAGTAATTTATTCAAAATGAATACTGCACCTAAGAATACTGCACCTAAGCAAAAGGATTTAGGTCTGGGTTTCTTTTTAATCTATTTTTTAGAAAACGTCGGATCAGTAACAACATAATAATAACTTAAGGGTTCCAGGTCCGATGCCAGCTTTTGCCATCCTAGTCACGTCTGTTGTGTCCTTGAGCAAGACACTTCACCCTTGCGCCTGATGAGTCGTAATAAGGGCCTTGCATGTCAGCTCCCTCCATCAGTGTGTGAATGGGTGAATGTGGAAATAGTGTCTTTGAGAACCTTGAAGGTAGAAAAACGCTATACAAGTAAAATAATCCATATTTTGGCCTTGGTTTTACGGGATATTTTGCTTCCATGTCTGCTGTGGGCGAGCAGTCGGAGACATATGTGAGTTCCTAAAACATTTTAGTTACGCCTGTTTTCTGCTCCTTTGTCAACTATTTATTTTTCAACCGTCTATTTTGGCAAGAAATTGCCTTTTTGATGACGTTCTGGTCGGATGAATGCGACCTGAGCGTGTGAGCATTGAGGACGCATCGCATATAAGTCAGATTTATTTCCAGGTTTGGGTCTGATATGAATAATTGCCCTGTTCAAACTGCCATTAAAAAAATCCGATACAGGGGCAAAAAAATCACAATTGACCTGCAGTATGAAGAAGGCCAAAGTCTCATGTATTCATCGTTGTCCCATTAAACAAAAGTTAATCAAATATTTGCAGAAGGGTGAAGGGAGTAAGTACTTTCAGGTACTGTATGCTGGCCTACCACGGATTGTTTTTTGTGGATTTTATAAACGCACATGTGAGGAAGATCAAAATGACACAGGTTGAAATAGTGCTTTTGTCGTAATTACAAGATCCTCGCCAAGATTGAACGGTTTCTTCCTCTGCCAATGCACTATGTTCATTTTTTTGTGTGGAATCATAATTACTGTGTTTGTCTTACTGATTTAATTAACACTGTCACTATAATTCATGATAAATATGGACAGTTAAACATGAATAATCTTTGCCAGGCCTCTCAGGGCTGTTTGATGCCAGCCTCCACCACTCAGGCCCCGCGTGTCCTGAACCATCCGTCATGAACCTGATTTCAGCTTTGGATTCTAGGGGTCCTCAGCACCCACCCTCGGCCTCTTCCCTCCTCACACAGTTCCGCACTCCCTCTTGGCAGACAGGTAGGTGTCCGCTTAGAAAAATTTACGTTTGATGGAAAAAAAAAAACAGCAATTACAGTGGAACCCGTTTAGGTCGACATTCCTCAGATTGACTGACTCGCGTCGACATAAGCGGTTGTCGACATAACTCAGTATTTAGATTGTGTAAAATGATTCAATCTTTTCCACCTTTATATCTTTTTTTGGTTTGGGTTTTGGTAATAGCTTTTTTATGCATGATCCTATATAGATAAGTATCAATTTGGCCAGAGGTGTCCAAAGTGTGGCCCGGGGGCAATTTGCGGTCTGCAACTAATTTTTTAAAGGCCCAACTTTAAAATACTATTACATAAAATGTGAAATAAAAAAAGCAAGCAATTGTAATGTAACAAGAACATTTTGCATTATTTAGTATTGACTGGCCTTGCTCAAACAATAACAATAATGTATAATCAACGAATAGATCTGAGGTTGAGCCACAGATTGAATAATTGAAACTAAAAAAAAATTATATATGACTAATTTATTAACTTTTTTATGAGTCAGGGCCTTTTGCATCCCTGAGACCTTTATTTTAATTTATTTGATTAATTAAACTGTCATTACTCAAAAAATAATATTTAATCAAAAACAACGTTGTTATGAATTATTTTCCTATTTAAGGCCCTAATTTAATTCAATCAAATTTACTTTTGAACATATTTTGTGGAAAATATTGCATTATTGGTTTTTGCTTACCCAAAAACAGTTTTCGTTGAGAAAAAGGCCTTAAAACATTTTAGAAAATTAAAACTGCATGTCAATGGATAGATTTTAAGTTGATCTATAAATATTTAAGTGTAGAAAGTAAAATGTATGTATATACTGTATGTATGTATATATGTATATATATATATATATATATATATATATATATATATATATATATATATATATATGTATAGTGTATGTGTATGTATATTTGTATGTATGTATATGTATAAATGTGTGCGTGTGTGTGTATGTATACATATCTATCTATCTATCTATCTATCTATCTATCTATCTATCTATTTAACTGCTACCGCTTGTCCCTTTCGGGGTTGCGGAGATCCGCTGGAGCTTATCTCAGATGCATTCGGGCGGAAGGCGGGTACACCCTAGACAAGTTACCACCTCCTCGCAGGCCCTTTATATATATATATATATACATATATATATATATATATATATATATATATATATATATATATATATATATATATATGTATATATATATATATATATATATATATATATATATATATATATATGTGTATGTATATATGTATATGTGTGTATGTATATATGTATATACAGGTACATATATTTGTCAAATTTTTAATACTGTAATTACTAAGACCCAAAAATTATGGGAGCACTAATGGTTACAATAAATATTGTATTGGTTTTGAAAATGAAAAATATCAAAATGGCCCCCACATGCTTTCATTTTTCAATGTGCTGACCTCAGTGGAAAATGTTTGGACACCCCTGAAAATGTTTTGACACCCCTGATTTAGATTCTGGAGTAATACCAATAAACCAAGTGAAGAAGAACAACTCCAACATACTGCAAAGGACTGAATATATTAATGACTGTGCTGTTGTTGTTGTTGATAGAAGTAGCGTGGAGTTACAATCTCGGACAGTAGTCAATTCGGTAATCCTTAAAATGACCAAAACACTCTTAAGTATTACATTTTTTCACAAGTGTGTCTAATACTACATAGTTACAGCATGTACTGTATATGAAAGGTTGTAGTTTTTTTTGTAGGGTTTTTATAGGCGGAGTACTTACATTTTTCGCCTACTCTTGTCAGCATTTTTTTTACTATCTAGAATGCAGAGAAATCTGAAATATGTGTGTCGCACATAACAATGGGGGATAATGAGCAAAATCCCCCCCGACCAAAAAAGTACCAATTTCCTTTTTTAAGAATATGGTGGATCAGGACTTGATGAGTTGGTCACCTTAGACGAGTGGTCGACATAAACGGGGTCGATTTAAACAGGTTCCACTGTAGTATTGAAGCATTAGAACAAGGGTGTCCAAAGTGCGGCTCGCAGCTATTTTTTTTTAAAAATCTGCCCATGACACAGTCTACAAAAAAAAAACACGACCCAAATTAGACAATTACACCCACAAAAAAATTATTTTGATATATTTTGATGATTGTGGCTTATAGCTTGTGAAAACCTAGAATTGAAAATCTCAGAAAATTTGGGATTTTCAAAAGCTGTAAACCATGATCCCTAAAATGATTAAAAGTAAAGGCTTGACATGTCTCGCAATGCATGTAATGCGTTTACATCACATATTTATTTTACATTTGAAGTTGAATTGCTGACATGAAAGAACACTGGAACAATGTTCAAATTGTTGGAGTTCCACCTGTTTAATGAACATGTGCACGTATTTTTTGCTTTATATGGTACGTTTTCAAGTGTGCTAAGCCTTCAAAAAGGTTTTTGTTGGCTGAATAATGATACAACATTAGTAAAGAATAATAATAAGACATTAAATATCTCAAGGGTGTTGGAGTAGATAACATACTAATTTGCATTGTTACCTGTAACACAAAGCTAAGATGTTTTTTTGTTCTGATAGTTTAGCATATACAGTATTCATTGACCCATTGTATTGGTTTCAGCATCTTTAATGTACAAAATCTACCAAAACGGTCCCTGTATCCTTCAATTTTTCTATATGCAGCCCTTGCTGGAAAAAAACTTTGGACACCCCTGTACTAGAATACAAATTTCAAAATGTTTAAAACACATTGTTTTAATTCTTATTTTGTTGAATCTGATCTGTAGTTTAGTATAGTGTTCTTCTGCAACTTGTGTTTGAAATAGACGTAACACTATCCATTTGATGTTGATCTTTGTCCTGTAGCAATGCACACACCGGCCCCAGCGGAGCTCTTTATTTCAGGGGCTATTCCAAGTTCCAGCTCTTTCCCTTCCTCCTCAGCCCTTTCCGCATACCAGCACCCTGGCTCCTTCTCTGGACGCTCCTTCACTCCTTCATTATCTCTCCAGGACGCATCCACCTTTAGCCCAACTTCCAATGGTTTGTTGTCCCCCCATGACCCCCTGCTGCACATAAAAACACCCTCCCAGTCAAGCTTGGGATTTGATCGCCTGCTGTCTTCTCAGAGTGCCGTCTACCGGAGCTCCCAGGAGCTTTCAGCACCCCCTCAAAACCATGTCCCATCCACCTCCTCCAGCTGTCACCTGCCCCCTCCCCAGTTTAACCTGCTGTCCTCCCAACTCCACAACCAGTCCTCCCAGCTCTATAATGCCTCAATGTTCTCTTCCAAGCCAGCCCTAATACCCACAACCCCCACTCATGATAGGGCAGGTCCCCGACAGGACAGTGTTATCAAGCATTACCAACGTTCATCCCCACCCCACTCCACAGCACTCCCTATACAGCAATATATCAATTGCGGTGGGTCAGTCGGCTATCAGCAAATCCCAAATCAACACCGGCATGCCGGTGTGTCCTGCTGTCCCTTGGGGGAACAGAGCCCACCCTCAGACCACAAACCCTCACCACAATCAGAGTCACAAATATATGGACCTAATATTCAAACACCCTACACGTCTTCTTCCTCCAGCTTGGCCCCCACCTCATCTGGTAGTAAGGAAACCAAGAGCTCCACTAGTGGCTACTCTTCATCCAACTCAGCATCATCCTCTTCCCGAGCCCCTCACACTCCACCACCCTTGGCCTCCTCCACTTCCTCATCAGTCTCTTCAAATCCTAAAATCAGCACTGACTCTTTGTGTGCTCCCTCCCGTCAGCAGCCCCCACCTTCACCGGCTCCACCTCTTTTGCCAGTGGTATCTTCCACGCAGTCAACATCCGAAACATGCCTCTCCTCATATGGTTCTCCACCCACAGCCAAATCCAGCACAGGCCTACAAGGCCAGAACACCCAAGAGCAACAAGGCCAGTCCTACTCTCCCAACCAGCCAGCAACAGGTCACATGACCCAGTCTTATGGAGCCTTTAGTTCACCTAGCACACAGGATATTAGCTCTGGAGCAGCGGGTAATGGAGGGAAAACTTACAATGACTTAGGCTCAGATGGACGCTCATTCTCAGCAGGGGTAGTCTTTGGAGAGTCAAACTTTAGCTCAGCCTCTCTTAGGAGGGCAGACAGTCCTTCTTTGGGGTATGGGAGCAATACAGCATCAACAGGAAGTGGGGCTTCAGGTGTGGCTACATTTGATACTGGACTTGGCTCTGCAGGTTCAGAAGGTGGGGTGGCCAGTGTTGGCAGTGGAGGCAGTGGTTCATACCACTTGAATGAATCTAGTCCCTCACCTTCTAATAATTCTGCTGTCACCCATCCCGGGTTGCATTCTCCTGCTTCTACTCGACCAGCACAATCCCCTGGAGGCCCAGGGGGCAGTAAATACCTGAACCCTATGCTTTCACCAACCTTCATGGCACCGTCACAAGGTTTTACTGAACCGCGGCAAGCACAGAGCCAGCAGTCCTTCCACTCAACTCCACCTAAACCAGAAACTCAGACCAACATGCTTGGGGTTGAGCGCTCCCAAGAAGAAGAAGAGGAAGACAATTTTCTCATTCAACAATTACTGCACACACAGAGTTCAACTTCTCATTCGGCCCAGAATCCCCCGGCCCCTCAGCAAATACCGCAACAGCTCACATTGACTGGGGATACGGAAGCCAAGGGAGGAGCTTATGACATGAACAAGATCTCTGAAGAACGTTTTCACCTTCACAGTGTAATCCGAACAAACAGCACTGCTAGCGATTCGGGCCCTGTAACATCAATTAGTGATGGAACCAGTGGGTTGAATAGTCAGTTAGAAATATCACAGACAAAGGATCAGCACGCCAATTCAGAGTTGAAAATATCAAAGTCAATTTCTGAAGGTGTAGGAAGAGTCACAGATTCTATTTCTCTATCCCATAGTACGCATTCACATCAACCAGAACATGACTCTTTGGGTTCTGTGGGGCATTATGGAAGAGGGGACCCCTATACACAGCTCCCACATTCTCATCCTACCCCTCATGTGTCACCCCGTCAGCAGTCTCAACATTCTCAGCACACACAGCCCGCCCATCATACTCATCAACACCTCCCTCATAAAATGCATCCTCATCACATGGATCGTTCAGAGAGACCAGATCGTTCTTACATGTGTAATACACCAGATGCTCAGCAGGTTTCACACCAAATGATGAATTCGCCATCCAACTGTTCTCAGCAAACTCACATGCTGCAGTCTGCCATGACCCATAACTCACAGACTAAAATGGACCCCCAGCATGCCTCGCAACAGCATCCCTTGAGTCAACAGGGCATAATGGAATCTGCTAGAGGAGCCGTGCCCACAGGGGTAGATTCTCAGTTGCAAATCCAGCTACAGAATCCAGGTTTGGATACAAGGTATAACCTTGCAGCTCCAAGAGATCAAAGCCAACTCAGGCAGAACTCGGTATCCCCACTAGATATGTTGGACCAGTCTCTTTCACAACCAAGGAGCAGTGATACTGGAGGAGTTCTAGATCGGACCAGCATACGGAGTGGTGCTAATATTACAGGAGGAGACGCTATTGTTGGAGAAAGGCATAGGCAGCAACTCCGACTGTCATCCTATCACCATCGCCAACCAACAGCCACAGAGCTTCAAGGCTTTCTCTCTGAGCCAGATATAGGCTTACCTAACACCCCGCACTTGCACCACCTCAACCAACCCCAGACACATGCCCATCATCAACAGCAAGCACACAGTCAACATCAACTTTCCCACTCCCAGATAACTCACCTCCAGTCCCATCGGATGGCAGGAAATATGGAAACTCCCCAACAACAGCAACACTCCCAACCAAGGGAGACAGAGAACCATCTGCCACACACACAGAGACTCAAGTCACACCAGTTTGACACTGTGAGCTCTAATAGTGTACCGGGACAGAATCAAAGTCAACAACAGGAGCAGTTTACATCTTTAACATCAATGTGCTTTTCCGACTCTCTTTTAAATGATGAAGATCGGTCTTTCTTTCCAAGGATGGATGACATGTTTTGCTCAACAAATTACAAGTCAAATTGTGGAGGAGTTTCTATGGCTGGACACTCTTCCCAAGACAGTGTTACCCAAGGTCGAGGGCAAGAGGGAATGGATGTCCTTAAAACAGGAGGTGCTGGAGAACGCTATGGTATGGTAGGTCAACATGGAGATCAAGGCTATGGACAATATTGTCATAATCTTTCTGGAACAGGAAGTGCAAATCTGCATTTAGATCTTGACTCCCTGAAAACCCATCAGCTTCCGTCAACTGTGAATACTGATCAACTTGGTCTCATACAGTCCCAGACCTCTACTATAGGGATGAATTCTGCAGTTCAAAGAGGTGACTCGGTTAACAAGATGACAGCATCTGTAGGAGTTGGTGGAGGCACAAACAATACCGCTATGACCTCAGCTATCTTTTGTTCCTCCCGGCCCAAGAAACTGCTGAAGACTAGCTCATTTTATCTGCTCAAACAGCGGCGTGAACCACAGCCTCTAACCAAGAAAAATTATGTGCAAGAGTACGAATTTGAAGATGATGAGGATAAAGCTGATGGTCCAGCTGATATACGTCTTAACAGTCGACGCCTTCCTGACCTGCTCCCTGACTTGGTTTCTAGCTGTAGGAAGGCTGGTGTGTCATCAGGTGTCAGTGGGCTCAATCCAATGATAGGTGACATTGACTTCTGCCACCCGTCTAGCTACCCTTCCCTTGGACATTCTCAGTCTCTTCTCCCTCAAGATGGCCCAAAGAAAAGAGGAAGGAAACCAACAAAACCAAAACGTGATGGCCCTCCTCGCCCTCGAGGGAGACCGCGCATACGCCCTCTTCCAGAGCCCTCATACTGCAGGGGGCTGATGGGATCAGGAGCTGGAGAAAGTAGGAGGGGGCGTGGGCGGGGTAGAGGTCGTGGTAAGAAAGACGAAAGCATCACAGAAATGCATCAAGCTTTCAACAAAGCACCAAACATATGTAATCAGCAGCAGCAGCATCCACAACAACACTTCAACCAACCACAGCCACATGAACATCACAGACAACAACTAGACCCCCACTATTTATCCCAACAGCACCAAGAGCATCTCTTGCACCATCATGTGCCCTCCACTCACCATCAACAACATCATCAGCAACAGCAGCCAAATTACCAACAACATCTGCATCAACCAGTCCAACAACTGCAACATGACCAAGACAGCCCCATCAAGGTAAAGTGAAATAGATCAGAAAATGTATCAATCATGCTTATTATACACCAGGGGTTATACAGCCGTTATGTTCCAATATTTCATCAAACGTCAACACCATTGTGAACCTGACACGAGTGTTGTCAGTTTGGGCCAAAAAATAAACATACATTTTAGTTGTACAGCAATCCATACAACTATACATGCTACCATATTTGATGATCACAACTACAACTAAAATGTATGTTGCAATCCAACATTTGGTGTGTCATAAGTGCAATACCTACAGTAAAACCACGTTGTTGGGTTCAACAAATGACACGATTGGTACATTTAACTTAAAGGCAAAGACTACTGCCTTAATACGGCAACACACATAGTACAAGCTGAAATGAATGCATACTTGCAAATGATACTCAGAAGTGTAAGAACTGGAGATTTAAACAACTGGACAACATAGTTATCATTATCAGCTCAGTTTTAAAGGAGCTGTTGGCAACATTCACACAGATGCCGCGGGGGGCGCTAAAATTCAAATTATTTTGAGCGTTACATCCCACCCTCTTTCGGCTTCCATGACGTAACTTTGGTACGTACAGTCCGTAACACAAGCATTAATTTAGGGTGTCATAAACTAATGATACCTATTCAGAGAATTAGGCTTAGCTATCATTGAATATATATTTTTTCATAACAACAGCATGTTTGTTGCGTCTCTTGGACTGTTTGACAAGGTGAGTGACTACCATAAACACCAATCATTTTATTTGGGCCGATACATTTTTTAAATGAAATTATGAAAAATATGGACAGTTTTAACACATATGTTTTGTTAAACCACCAATGGTAACATATGCTAGCCAATTGTGTTCTTTTTATATTTTTCGCTTAAAAAAATAAAATAAAAAAATTGCAAACAGCCCCTTTAAATGTGAAGTGAAGTAAGTGATATTTATACAGTGCTTTCTTCTAGAGAAACTGAAAGTGCTTTACATAGTAAAACCCATTATCTACATTCGAGCTACATTTAAACCAGTGCGGCGGGCACTGGGAGCAAAGTTGAAATGTCTTGCCCAAGGACACAACGGCAGCGACTAGGATGGCCGTTGCTGCAATCAAACCTGGAACCCTGAAGTTATTGGCACGGCCGTTCTATCAACTGAGCAAAAATACATATTTTTTATGTTAGTATGAAACAAATGACCATTTAATAACACTTAAGCACACGCAAAAGTACTGAAAATCGCTACCCTTGAGTATCACTATTGATTCCCAGGTACAGGGAATTAGTTCCGTATCGGTTAAAATTTGAAAAGTGTCAGGACAGGGACTTGGATTTGTTTTCCTTCTTCTACCCAAAGGATGATTGGCACGAGCCAGACGTGAATGTAAGTACATGTTTAATTTATTTAACACTGTAATTCAAAACAGAAGAACAAAGTGGCGGAGAATAAACTAGACTATACTTCAAACAAAAACAGCAAAATGGCATGACTATATACCAAGGAACAAAATATACTAACTGTGGCACAAAACAAACCAAAAACTTATGTGGTATAGACAGAACAACAACAGCGTGGCTAGGTTTGAAGGTAGATGAGGGTCAGGTAAAGTAGGATACGATACAAAGTTGCCAGCCCGAGGAACAGAAACCAAATGGCTTAAATAGCAGTGACATAATTAGTGGCAGGTGTGAGGGCTGAGGACTGGGGCATGACTTGGAGACCAGGTGGAAACTAATGAGTTACTATGGAAACAAAACAAAACCAGGAAGTGCAAAACAGGAAACGAGAGTCCAAAAAACAAAACATAACATGACCAACACAAAACCTGATTCACAGGCGTGACAAAAAGTAACCATCTCTATTTAAAACTAACTAATTTCTTTACTACAAGTGTTGGATTGCATGTGCTAAATATCAGTTTATATTTTAGTAAATATGTCATGATTTATGTTGACCAAAAACATTTTAAAAATATTTATTTATAACCAATATCATTTAACAGTAAATGAAATGTTTGAGGATCAGTGTTCATCACTGACAGTTCTGGGGGAAGTTTCCTTTCAATTACTGAATTATTTTATTATATATGAAATATTTAGCTAACAAGTTAAGTGTACACACTGTCCAAACCCAGCAGGCGCAAGACATTAAAACAACGTTGAGAACTTGTTGAATTAGATCCTGACGTTGAGCAACTCAAAAATAACGTTTAAACAAAATGCTTTTTGATGACGTTTAATCAATATTGGTTTCCAACGTTGATTTGACCATTGAATTTCGGTCATTTGCCAACCAATATTCTACAACACAAATACAACGTTAAAACAACATGGTTTTTGACAACGTTTATTCAATGTCAGGTTGTGACCTTGATTTTAACATTGAAATGTGGTCATTTCCCAACCAATATTCTACAAAATAAATACAATGTTAAAACAACATGGTTTTTGACGTTTGTTCAATGTCAGGTTGTGACCTTGATTTTAACATTGAAATGTGGTAATTTCCCTACCAACATTCTACAACATAAATACAACGTTGAAACAACATACTTTTTGACGACGTTTATTCAATGCCATGTTGTGACCTTGATTTTAACATTGAAATGTGGTAATTTCCCAACCAATATTCTTTAACACTGAATGTGGAAATACTGTCAAAGCGCTTTGGGCTCCTTAAAAAGGGGTAGAAAAGCACTATACAAGTACAACCATAACAAGAATATAACGTTACAACAACATGAATTTTGACGACGTTCATTCAATGTCAGGTTTTGACCTTGATTTTAACATAGAATTGTGGTCATTTCCCAACCAATATTCAACAACACAAATACAATATTAAAACATCATGCTTAGTGACAACGTTTATTCAATATCAGGTTGTGATCTTGATTTTTACATTGAATTTTGGTCATTTCCCAACCGATATTCTACAATACAAATACAATGTTAAAACAGGATGCTTTTTGACAACGTTTATTCAGTGTCAGGTTGTGATGTTGATTTTAACATTGAATTTTTGTAATTTCCCAGCCAATATTCTACAATACAAATACAGTGTTGAAACCCCATGCTTTCTGATGACGTTTATTCAATGCCAGGGTTTTGACCTTGATTTTAACATTGAAATTTTGTCATTTCCCTAACAGTATTCTACAATACAAATACAACGTTAAAACAACATTCTTTTCGACAACGTTTATTCAATGTCAGGTTGTGACCTTGATTTTAATGATGAATTTTTGGGTAATTTCCCAACCAATATTCTACAATACAAATACATTGTTAAAACCTCATGCTTTTTGACGACGTTTCTTCAATGTCAGCTTGTGACCTTGAATTTAACATTGAAATGTGGTCATTTCCCAACCAACAATGTTGATTCAACGTTGGACATGAACAACGTCTCAATTTACAAATATTTTGAAAAAGTTGTGTCAAGTTCAGTTTTAAAGGACATGTATGTATAATCAACATTTATCAATGTCTTGTGCTTCCTAGGAAGTGACTTTGTGTTTTACGTTAAAGGAAATCACTTGAACAACAATAAAGGAATCATTGAATGATCAAAATCAATTTATCCTTTAGAACCCACTTCCTGGCTCAGCGATGCCGCCATCACAATCTTTGCTGCGGACCGATTCACTGTCCAGCATTGAGCCTGCTCTGTCTGACGGATCCGTCGGTTCAGCACCATCTCTGGGCCCGAGTCCTGGACCCAGTACCAACATGGACATGAGCAGAAATGAGCTGAACCCTACACCGGACAAAATGCATTATGAAAATCCTGGAGAGGTAAAGATCAACTTCAAAGAGAATTATAATAGTGTGGTTAGAATCCCTTTCTTTGTTGTGGAAAAACACACCCGTTTGTAGTCATTTTCCAAGAGAAAGTGTTAAAAAAAGAAAAGAAGGAGTGAGCTCATATCAATATGATTTCAGCTCAGACTTGAACGGACTGGCACTGTTCGACGTGTGACCAAAGCTGAGCATTTTCTCATCTACCCTGTCAAATTATACAACAGCTTGAGGGCGAGCACATAGGCTTTTTCACCGGGGGAGCGGCTAAATGACAAATAAATGGGTCTGGAGAAGGAATCTGTGACTGAACAGTGATTGAATAAAACAAAACCCCCCACAAAAACAGTGACGCCAGTCACTAAGGAAGAAGGATGAAAGACTTGTATCTTAAAGGAGAACTGGACTATTTTTTTTGGGAATTTTGCATCTCGTTCACAATCTTTTTGAAAAAAATGGCCATGGATATTATTTTAATTTTTTTTGCATTCCAAATAAATGTGATCAAATGTTCGTTTACAATGGAGGGTTTTATATACATTATTTACGTATACATGTAATGTAGTAACAATCACATTTATAATAACATTTAATATTTACATATTTTGATCATTTTAAGCATAAGCAGTACATTAATTAAAAAAACAACAATTGCTTTTGTTTTTCTTCATCACTGATTATTACTTACTACAGACTTTATGAGAGACAACAAACATAACAAAACTTCACTTACTGTACAATATCTGCTGTAATTAGGATGCCAACTGCTAGGATGTTCATAATCCACACGAAGCAATCTTTTCGTGTCGCTGTGGCTAAGTGGCTGTCAAAATGTACCAATTTGTCGGAATACATACTCAGACTTCTTCTGTACAAGTGAGTTGCATGATTTATGATCTAGAATATACTTACAGAGAGCAGGGAAGCGAGGAAACAGCAGATCACTTGATGGTGTAAACATAAGGACACACGGAAGTGGTCACGTCGCCGCGATAAATAGTTGGCCTGCGTTAGCACATATTATTACAATATCACTAATAATTGGTTAATATTCAAGTCACTAAATGTAAACGGAGTATTGTTGGCAGTTTTTGAATGGTTATTTATTGGGTTTTATGGGCGGAATAGTGGCGCTCTCTTTGGCTCTGCTGTAACAGGCTTTTTAATTACATGTAATTAATATTTAGAATGCAATTTGAAAAATCCATTGGTCCTAATGTCTTTTATAATGATTGTAATCAATAAGCAAAATTACCTAAAAAAAGTACAGTTCTCCTTTAAGGTTAAATATCGTAATAGTATGCCAAGATGTCAAACTCCTAGACCACAGGCTAGATCAGGCCCGTCTGTCAAATTTCGACAAAGAAGAAGCCCCACACTGTCATTGACGACAACCTCTTTGTTTGGCATATTTACACAAGTGCATTGCATCTAACATTACAAGCCGCAGTGGTCTTAAACAGATGCATAGCACTAAGCATTCTTACTAGGAGTGCAAATTACCATGAAAAATATCGCTAAATTAACTCAACATGACTAAAACGTTTTAATTATCAAACCCTGTCTGTACAAAATCACACATTAAAGATGCATGTTAATACAGTAAAGTATTTATTTATCTATTACTCATTTTAAATTTTTTACTGTCTGTAAAAATCAATCAATCGATCAATAAAAGTTTATTTATATAGCCCTAAATCACGAGTGTCTCAAAGTACTGCACAAGCCACAACGACATCCTTGGCTCACATCCTGCATCAGGGCAAAGAAAAATATGGCGCCGCTGAAGTGGCAGCTGGTTGCAGCAGCTCTGTCCTCTTTTATGTTCTCTTTTGTTTTTTGTTTAACTATTACCCCTTGTTTTCATGTAATTTTTATCTTTTTTGTTTCAATCGCGCAACAAGGAGTGGGACGTTCGTGACTTTTGCGCTACTTTTAATACTTTTTTGTGGACTTTTTGAATCTGCACTGCACCCACATAATTTATATGAATAAATACATTTATAAATAAATACAGTGTTTTCCTGACAATAAGCTGCACTGGTATATAGGCAGCACCCACTAAATTTTCGATTTTTTTTTTTTCATATATTAGCCGCATATATATACAGGTACGTTGTGGATTGAGATATTTATATAGCAAGATTTTTTAAATGTTTATTTACATACATTAATTCAGGGGTCCTCAAACTTTTTGACTTGGGGGCCGCATTGGGTTGGCCGGGGGCCAGGCTGTGTATATATATATATATATATATATATATATATATATATATATATATATATATATATACACATATATATATATATATATATATACATATATATATATATATATATATATATATATATATATATATATATATATATATATATATATATATATATATATATATATTCCTCGCGCACTAAAAAAAAAAGTAGCGGATTATAATCCAGAAAATACGGTAAATGTCTATCCTATCGTATGCTAGTACAGTAAACTGTGATTATAAAATATTTTCTCGGATGTTAAATGACGAAGAATTGGACCATCAACAATCACTTTATTAAAATAAACAACTCTCTCTGATAGTATTTCCCCCCTCACCCCCTCGGTCCCTCGCGCTCATTCAATCAGCAGTCACGACACATTTACGGTCTCTCAGACTGTTGGAAAATAGAACTCTTAAAGGGGGACTATAACATTTTGGAAATGTTGCCTATAATTCACAATCCTCATGAGAGACAAGAATACGAATGTCTTTTTTTTTTAATGCTGTCTAACTTGTAAATAAGCGTACAAAAGATTTCGCTTACAATGGAGTCAAAAGGAGCCATGACGTCATATATATATATATATATATATATATATGTATGTATGTGTATATGTATGTATGTATGTATATATATGTATTCAGTGTATATACAGTACACATGTATACAGTGTATATATATACTGTATATGTATATATATGTATATTAATGTATATATCTGTATGTATGTATTTATGTATTTGTATATATATGTATACAGTGTATATAGAGTATATATGTATACAGTGTATATATACTGTATATGTATATACTGTATATAAATGTGTATATATATATATATATACATACATATTTATTCATGTATGTGTCACGTCTCGATGGCATTGTGGTGTCGAGTTGTTCTCTCGTGGGTGCAGCGAAGATGGAACACAGTGTAAAGGTAGGAATAAGAATTTAATTATATAATAAAACAAACTAAGAACAAAACACTTTGCATGAAGGCACTAACAAACAAAACAACAAAATAGCGTGGAAGCTAATCGAGCGCTAATAGTTACCACAATGCTGGAATGTGACGTCATCTGTTGCGTGGGAGCAAACAAGAGTCCAAGACTGAATGTCACACAAAGGCGGGCATATATAGGGAGATAAATAATCAAGGGCAGGTGCGCGTGATCAAAGCAGAGACAGGTGACACTAAATGGGTAACTATGACAACGGAAACAAAACCAGGAAGTGCCACAAAGAACTGAGGAAGACAAATACTAGACAGAATGTGATAAACAGAACCAAAAGCAATAATATGACATGATCCAAGACGTGGATCATGACAATATGTCCATCCATCCATTTCCTACCGCTTGTCCCTTTTGGGGTCGCGGGGGGTGCTGGGGCCACCTCATCGCAGGCCCAACACAGATAGACAGACAACAGTCACATTCACATTCACACACTAAGGCCCATTTATTGTTGCCAATCAACCTGTCCCCAAGTGTATGTTTTTGGAGGTGGGAGGAAGCCAGAGTACCCGGAGGGAACCCACGCATTCACGGGGAGGACATGCAAACTCCACACAGAAAGATCCCGAGGCCGGGATTGAACTCAAGACTACCCTGGACCTTCGTATTGTGAGGCACATGCACTAACCCCTGTGGTGCACAGGGATATATATATATATATATATATATATATATATATATATATATATATATATAGGATGATTGAGGGAACCCCTCATGAAACAGTTCTGTAGAGATGAAGTAGTCTTGTGATTTTTTCCCACACCTACATATATATACATATATATATACATACATATATATATACAAACATATAATACATATATATATATATATATATATATATATACCTATATATATATATATATATATATATATATACATATATATACATATATATACATACACATATATATATATGCATATATATATATACATATATATATATATGTATATATATGCATATATATATATACATATATATATATATGTATATATATATGTATATATATATGTATATATATGTGTGTATATATATATATGTGTATGTATATATGTATATATATATGTATATATATATATATGTTTATGTATATATATATGTATACATATGCATATATGTGTAAATATATGTGTATGTATATATATGTTTATGTATATATATATATGAATATATATGCATATATATGTATATGTATATATGTGTATGTATATATGTATATATATATGTTTATGTATATATATATATATATATATATATATATGCATATATATGCATATGTATATATGTATATATATATATGTATATATATATGTTTATGTATATATTTATATATATATATATATATATACATATATATATGTATATATATATATATGTATATGTATATATATGTGTATATATGTATATATATGTATATGTATATATATGTATATATGTATATATATGTATATAAAAACCCTGTTTCCATATGAGTTGGGAAATTGTGTTAGATGTAAATATAAACAGAATACAATGACTTGCAAGTCCTTTTCAACCCATATTCAATTGAATGCACTACAAAGACAAGATATTTGATGTTCAAACTCGTAAACTTTATTTTTTTGCAAATAATAATTAACTTTGAATTTCATGGGTGCAACACATGCCAAAGTAGTTGGGAATTGGCATGTTCACCACTGTGTTACATCACCTTTTCTTTTAACAACACTCCATAAACATTTGGGAGCTGAGGAAACTAATTGTTAGAGCTTTGAAAGGGGAATTTTTTACTATTCTTGTTTTATGTAGAGCTTCAGTCGTTCAACAGTCCGGGGTCTCCGCCGTCGTATTTTACACTTCATAATGTGCCACGCATTTTCGATGGAAGACAGGTCTGAACTGCAGGCGGGCCAGGAAAGTACCCGCACTTTTTTTTCGAAGCCACGCTGTTGTAACACGTGCTGAATGGGGCTTGGCATTGTCTTGCTGAAATAAGCAGGGGCATCCATGAAATAGACAGCGCTTAGATGGCAGCATATGCTGTTCCAAAACCTGTATGTACCTTTCAGCATTAATGGTGCCTTCACAGATGTGTAAGTTACCCATGCCTTGGGCACTAATGTACCTCCATACCCTCACAGATGCTGGCTTTTGAACTTTGCCTCGCTAACTGTCTGGATGGTTCACTTCCCCTTTGGTCCGGATGACATGATGTCGAATATTTCCAAAAACAATTTGAAATGTGGACTCGTCAGACCACAGAACACTTTTCGACTTTGCATCAGTCCATTTTAGATGATCTCCGGCCCAGAGAAGCCGTCAGCGTTTCTGGGTGTTGTTGATAAATGGCTTTTGCTTTGCATAGTAGAGCTTTAACTTGCACTTACAGATGTAGCGATGAACTGTATTTAGTGATAGTGGTTTTCTGAAGTGTTCCTGAGCCCATGTGGTGATATCCTTTAGAGATTGATGTCGGTTTTTGATACAGTACCGTCTGAGGGATCGAAGGTCCGTGTCATTCAGTGTTGGTTTTTCAGCCATGCCGCTTACGTGGAGTGATTTCCCCAGATTCTCTGAACTTTTTGATGATACTGTATTATGGACCGTAGATGTTGAAATCCCGAATATTTTTGCAATTGCACTTTGAGAAACGTTGTTCTCACGTTGTGGACAAAGGGGTTTACCTTACCCCATCCTTTCTTGTGAAAGACTGAGCATTTTTTCGGAAGCTGTTTTTATACCCAATCATGGCACCCACCTGATCCCAATTAGCCTCCACACCTGTGGGATGTTCCAAATAAGTGTTTGATGAGCATTCCTCAACTTTATCAGTATTTATTGCCACCTTTCCCAACTTCTTTGTCACGTGTTGCTTGCATCAAATTCTAAAGTTAAAAATTATTAGCAAAAAAAAATGTTTATCAGTTTGAACATCAATTATGTTGTCTTTGTAGCATATTCAACTGAATATGGGTTGAAAATGATTTGCAAATCATTGTATTCCGTTTATATTTATATCTAACACAATTTCCTAACTCATATGGAAACAGGGTTTGTATGTATATACTGTATATATATATATATATACATATATATATATATACACACTGTACATACATACACATATAAATATATATATACTGTATATATACTGTACATATATATATATGTATATATATATATATATATATATATATATATATATATATATATGTATATATGTATTATATGTATGTATTAGGGCTGCGAATCTTTGGGTGTCCCACGATTCGATTCAATATCGATTCTTGGGGTCACGATTCGATAATATATCGATTTTTTCGATTCGATTCTCGATTTTAAAACGATATTTTTCTGATTCAAAACGATTCTGTATTCATTCAATACATAGGATTTCAGCAGGATCCACCCCAGTCTGCTGACTTGCAAGCAGAGTAGTAGATTAAAAAAAAAAAAAAAGATATTATAATTGTTAAGGACAATGTTTTATCAACTGATTGCAATAATGTAAATTTGTTTTAACTATTAAACAAACCAAAAATATGACTTATTTTATCTTTGTGAAAATATTGGACACAGTGTGTTGTCAAGCTTATGAGATGCGATGCAAGTGATACTGTTGTTGATGATATTCATTTTTGTTTCACTACTTTTGGTTTGTTCTGTGTCGTGTTTGTGTCTCCTCTCAATTGCTCTGTTTATACAGTTCTGAGTGTTGCTGGGTCAGGTTTGGTTTCGGAATTGCATTGCAGTGTTATGGTATTGCTGTGTAGTGGTTTGTTGGATTGATAAAAATGTTTTTATAAAAAATAAAAAAAAAAATAAAAACGATAAAAAAAAAAAAGAGAATCGATTCTGAATCGCACAACGTATTCGATTCGATTCGTATTTGAAACGATTTTCCCCCACACCCCTAATATATATGTGTGTATATATACATATATACGTGTATACATATGTGTACATATGTATATATATGTATATATTTGTTTATATACATATATATATATATACATATATATGTGTGTATGTATGTATATGTGTGTATATATGTATATATGTATATATGTTACATGTATGTTTGTGTGTATACATATATACTGTATATATATACACACACATATATATATATATACGTACATATCTACACATATATATCCCTGTATATATACACATATATATTTGTGTGTATATATATATATATATATATATATATATATATATATATGTGTGTGTACATATGTATATATATGTATAAACATATATCTGTGTATATATATTAGATGTGTATGTGTGTGCGTGTGTGTGTGTATGTATATATATATATGTATATATATATATATATATATATATATAATATATGTAGAAATGTATGTAAGTGTATATATATATAAATATATACTGTATATGTGTATATATATATGTATATATATATATATATATATATATATGTATATGTATATATATCAGTATATATATATATATGTGTGTATAAATATATACTGTATATATACTGTATATATATATAGTATATGTATGTACATGAATACGATCAAAGTATTAGAAATTTTGTTATTATAAGCACTAATATTAAGGACCTACATTTAACGGCGCATTGATCAGAGAGAGGAAACTTATTTAAGCTGCTGTGTTGACATCGTCAGCTGGTGGGCTGTTTTCTCACTGCTGAGCTTGTGAAAGTTTATTCTAATTGGCAAAAAAAAGACTCAAAAGACCCTTGGTACCCACCCCCGAACCACCCACCCACCTTTGGCGAGGGTTATGCATTTCTGCATCTAAAGGAGAATACATCAACATCCTAACAATCGGCATCTCAATTAGAGCCGACATTATACAGTAAGTGATGTTATATTATGTTTGTTGGCTCTCATGAAGTCTGCAGTGAGTAATAATCAGTGATGCTGTTGAAGGTAAAAGCGGACGTTGTGATGCGTTTTTTTAATTAATGTGCCGCTCTAGGCTTAAAATCAGCAAAATGTGTAAATATTAAATGTGCCCGTTACTACATGACATACATACTTACACTGTGTACATAAAACAATATCTTTTTAAGCGCTTTATTACCGCAATAGAGCGACCCCTAAGACATATTTCTTGTCTTACTAAATGATTGGCAAAATTCCCCGAAACACCCATCCATCCATTTTCTACCGCTTGTCCCTCTCGGGGTCGCGGAGGTGCTGGAGCGTATCCCAGCTCCACTTGGGCGGTAAGCGGGGTACAACCTGGACAAGTCGCCACCTCATTGCAGAGCCAACACAGATAGACAGACAACATTCACACACTAGGGACCATTTAGTGTTGCCAATCAACCTATCCCAGGTGCATGTCTTGGTGGGAGGAAGCCGGAGTACCCTAAGGGAACCGGGACGCAAACCCAGGACCTTCTTATTTGTGACGCACGTGCACTAACCCCTGTTCCAATACGAACACCAATGCGAATATTTTTTTAAAATGTGCAATTAACCCAGTTTGGTCTTTTTGGGGCCCCAATGCGATTGAGTTTGACCCCATATACAGTACTGGCCATCTTCTCATTTCAATGCGTTTTCTTTATTTTCATAACTATTTAGATTGTACATTGTCACTGAAGGCATCAAAACTATGAATGAACACATGGTGTTATGTACTTAAAATTGAAAACATGTTTTATATTAAAATTTCTTCAAAATAGCCACACTTTGCTCTTATTACAGCTATGCACACTCTTTCCATTTTCTCGATGAGCTTCAAGAGGTTGTCACCTGAAATCGTTTTCACTTCACAGGTGTCATAGTTTTGATGCCTTCAGTGACAATCTTACAATATTGGGAATAGTAGGGGTGTGGGAAAAAATGTATTTGAATACGTTGTGCGATTCAGAATCGATTCTCTTTTTTTTTTTTTAAATCGATTTTTTTTTTTTTTTAGCAATCCAACAAACCACTACACAGCAATACCATAACAATGCAATCCAATTCCAAAACCAAACCTGACCCAGCAACACTCAGAACTGCAATAAACAGAGCAATTGAGAGGAGACACAAACACGACACAGAACAAACCAAAAGTAGTGAAACAAAAATGAATATTATCAACAACAGTATCAATATTAGTTATAATTTCAGCATAGCTGTGATTAAAAATCCCTCATTTACATTATCATTAGACATTTATAAAAAAGAAAAAAAAAAGAACAATAGTGTCACAGTGGCTTACACTTGCATCGCATCTCATAAGCTTGACAACACACTGTGTCCAATGTTTTCACAAAGATAAAATAAGTCATACTCTTGGTTCGTTTAATAGTTAAAACAAATATACATTATTGCAATCAGTTGATAAAACATTGTCCTTTATAATTATAAAAGCTTTTTAACAAAAATCTACTACTCTGCTAGCATATCAGCAGACTGGGGTAGATCCTGCTGAAATCCTATGTATTGAATGAATACAGAGTCGTTTTGAATCGAAAAAAAATAATTTTTGAATCGAGAATCGCGTTGAATCGAAAAAATCGATATATTATCGAATCGCGATCCCAAGAATCGATATTGAATCGAATCGTGGGACACCCAAAGATTTGCAGCCCTAGTAAATAGTCCTGAAAATAAAGAAAACATACTGAATGAGGAGGTGTGTCCAAACTTTTGGCCTGTACTGTATATCATCACTTTCTGAAAATCACCATTCAAGCTGTCTATTTTTTACATTACAAAAATAGCCACTTCCCTCATAAATACAATTTAAAAAAAAAAAAAAAAAAAAAAAAAAAAAAGCCCATTGTTCTAGTTCCATATTTCTCAACCCAGTCCGGACACTCAATATGTCTTCATAAAGAAATTCAGGCTGCCCCCGTAATTTTTTCCCCAAAGCATTCACACCCAATTCCTGCAGAAGTTGCCTTCTCTAATATACAAACCCTGTTTCCTTATGAGTTGGGAAATTGTGTTGGATGTAAATATAAATGGAAGACAATGATTTACAAATCCTTTTCAACCCATATTCAGTTGAATATGCTACAAAACAACATATTTGATGTTCAAACTGATAAAAATATTTTTTTGTTTGCATATAATCATTAAATTTTGAATTTGATGCCAGCAACATGTGACAAAGAAGTTGGGAAAGGTGGCAATAAATACAGATAAAGTTGAGGAATGCTCATCAAACACTTATATGGAACATCCCACAGGTGTGCAGGCTAATTGGGAACAGTTGGGTGCCATGATTGGGTATAAAAGCAGCTTCCATGAAATGCTAAGTAATTCACAAACAAGGATGGGGCGAGGGTCACCACTTTGTAAGCAAATTGTCGAACAGTTTTCGAACATTTCTCAACGAGCTAATGAGAGGAATTTAGGGATTTTACCATCTACGGTCCGTAAAATTATCAAAAGGTTCAGAGAATCTGGAGAAATCACTGCACGTAAGCGATAATATTACGGACTTTTGAACCCTCAGGCGGTACTGCATCAAAAACTGACATCAGTGTGTAAAGGATATCACCACATGGGCTAAGGAACACTTCGTAAAACCACTGTCAGTAACTAAAGTTGGTTTAGACATCTGTAAGTGCAAGTTAAAGATCTACTATGCAAAGCCAAACCCATTTATCAACAATATCCTGAAACGCTGCCGGCTCGGCTGGGCCCGAGCTCACCGAGGATGGACTGATGCAAAGTGGAAAGGTGCTCTGTGGTCTGACAAGTCCACATTTCAAATTATATTTGGAAACAGAGGATGTGGTGTCCTCCAGAACAAAGAGGAAAATCATTCGGATTGTTATAGGCGCAAAGTTCAAAAGCCAACATCTGTGATGGTATGGGGGTGTATTAGTGCCCAAGGCATGGGTAACTTACACATCTGTGAAGGCAACATTAATGCTGAAAGGTCCATACAGGTTTTAGGACAACAAATGTTGTCATCCAAGCAACGTTATCGTGGACGCCCCTGCTTATTTCAGCAAGACAAGTGTTACAACAGCATGGCTTCGTAAAAAAAGAGTGCGGGTACTTTCCTGGCCCGCCTGCAGTCCAGACCTGTCTCCCATGCAAAATGTGTGGCGCATTTTGAAGCGTAAAATACGACAGCGGGGACCCCGGATTGTTGAAGGATTAAAGCGCTTCATAAAACAAAAATGGGAAAGAATTCCACTTTTAAAGCTTCAACAATTAGTTTCCTCAGTTCCCAAACATTTATTGAGTGTTGTTAAAAGAAAAGGTGATGTAACACAGTGGTGAACATGCCCTTTCCCAACTACTTTGGCACGTGTTGCAGCCATGAAATTCTAAGTTAATTATTATTTGCAAAAAAATAAAAAATTAATGAGTTTGAACATCAAATATGTTGTCTTTGTAGTGCATTCAATTGAATATGGGTTGAAAAGGATTTGCAAATCATTGTATCCCTTTTATATTTACATCTAGCACAATTTCCCAACTCATATGGAAACGGGGTTTGTAGAAGAACGTGCACATCCTTCAGAAAACGTTACATCCGTATTTCTGGCCGTCAAAGAGTGCCTTCTGTTTCCCGAGCAATTCCAACTGCTGTACAATTCCATGAACATGGATTTGAAGATATTCTCATTGTGGCCACTCCGTAACCATGGTTATGCTGCTGATTTGCCATGTATGCTGCTGGGGGGAGTTGAAGTCTGTAAGCCCTGCAATTTTACGACCATATAACACAGCCTTTAAAAACTCGATAGTGTTGCAATGAGCCAAGTCATTAAACTGTCAGACTAAATTGGTCATATTTCAACTTTTTGTCATCAGTAGTTGTCAATTAGACATTGGGATGTGGACCGTATGAGTATACATAAAACCAGGAATATGTTTATCTTCTATCCCACATCATGATTTTTGATCTGGTTTCAATGCAGACATGGAAGAAAATGGAAGATCAGTTGAACCCTGAAGGCTGGGGCGCCATGCAGAAACTCTCCAGCTCTGTAAGTTGCGTCACGCGGAAAGAAACAAAGACAGGCGCTTTATGAGAAAATCTTATTCAACATCATCCATTCCACATATTTCAGCCGGCTGCTTTCACCTGGGAAATCAAGCCAAAACCGCTTCACTCACTTTCATTTTTTATTTGGTTTAAATCAGGCGATTTGAATTTTCCAGCTTCTATTCTTTGGGTTATTATAGGTTTGGAGGGGGGGGGGGCGGTTTTAGCTGACTGACAGCCAGTTCTTTGACTGACAAAAGAGGAAAGAGATCACTGTTACTAGGGCAGCCGTTGTCATGGTTACTGCGTTTTTCACTGCAGGATCCTTGCTGCCACCTGCCGTCTCTACAGCGCTATTGCTTAAGTGAGAGGAGAAGTGAAGTTGTTTTTTTAACGCTTTAAATAATTTAATTTAATTTATTTATTTAAACTAGTTGAGTAGAATGGATTAAAAAACAATTATTATCCATTTAAAGTTTTAGAATTTAGATGAAAGGGTGCAGAGACAATAGAAGCTATTTCATTTCTGCTTTTTAATGGGACTTATTTACATTTTAATTAATTTAACACTCTAAAATTAACCCAACACTGGGAGCAAGAGATGCTAAGCTACTAAATAAATGTGAAGAAAAACTCTGTGTTATAGGTGACCAAGAGACTTTCTTGAAATTACTCATACATTTTTCTTTAATATTATTGTTATTATTATTGTCAATCATTCATTATTAGCATTGTAATTAGCATTGTATATTTTACCATTTCTCGTTTTATTTTTGCTAGTAATTATCATATTGTTGTTTTTGTTATTTTTAGCTATTATCATATAACTGTTACTTCATTATAATTATTATAATTCTAAGTATTCTTAATAATAATGTGTTATCATTTAATATTATCATCATTGTCATTAATGTTATTATCGTTATTCTAGTTGTTGTAATTTTTGTTATTATATTGCTACTGTTATAATATTGTTAAATTACTACTATTATCTTTTTATATTATCAGCATTTCTCATTTTATGTTTGCTGATTATTGTTTCATATCACCAAAGATTGTTATTATTAATTTATCATTATCAGTATCATCAACATTATTATTATTGTAATTGTTATTATTATTATATTATTATGTTATTGTTCAATTATTATTTTTATTATAATTTCATAATCTATGAATTTCTTATTTTGTTTTTGCTGGTTATTGTTATTTATTACAATTTATTTTTATTATCAACATTCTCATCATCATCTTTATTGTTGATATTGTTGTAATTGTTACTAGTATATTACTATTATATTATTTCAAATTACTATTATTATCATTATCATTTTAAATTCTCAGCATTTCGTATTTAATTTTTGCTGGTAATTGTTATTAATTATTAAATAATATTATTTAGAATATTATTATTATTGTTCTTGTTATGCCAGCAACTAAGTCACCTCTTTGAATATTACAATGTACTTATAAACTCATCTTGTGAGCACGTATATCCTCCCAAAATTTTTTGCGGATGCACAAAAATTAAAAAAAGACCAAACTGTAACGTGCACAGGGGATTGGCCATTTTGTTTGCGGCTGCCATTTTTGGGGGGATGTGGCCCAATTTCAGTTGTTCTTTGTTTTAGGGTTACAGTAGTTCTAATGCGGGTCATGTTTAATTTGGTCAGTAGAATATGTCGATTACCAATAAAAAAAGCGAGCAAACAGCCCCATGAGGCTGTACTTTGAACTCCCGTGCTCCACAATATGTTGGCAAAAAAAAAACAGTGACATCTCGTTTTTTCATAAATTATCAGTTTTAAAAGGTCATTCAAGAAACTAATCGTTTGAAACTCGCAGCCCAATTTCTTATAAGAAATAACGGGACGGGAGAGCCAGGCAGACGCCACTTTTGTACAAAACCCAAAACCAATGAAGTTGGCACGTTGTGTAATTTGTAAATGTTTTTCAACTTATATTCAATTGAATACACTGCAAAGACAAGATATTTAATGTTCGAACTGAGAACATAATAACTTAGAATTGCAA
Source organism: Nerophis ophidion (assembly GCF_033978795.1). Taxonomy (NCBI): domain Eukaryota; kingdom Metazoa; phylum Chordata; class Actinopteri; order Syngnathiformes; family Syngnathidae; genus Nerophis; species Nerophis ophidion. Next base: position 33,500,316 of record NC_084633.1, on the reverse strand, counting down.
AAATGTTGGCACAGGGGCATTTTTACTACTGGGTTACATGGCCTCTCCTTTAAACAACACCCAGTAAACGTTTGGGAACTGAAGAGACCAGGTGAAATTATTTCCCATTCTTGCTTGATGTACAGCTGAAGTTGTTCAACAGTCCGTATTTTAGGCTTCAAATTGCGCCACACATTTTCAATGGGAGACAGGTTATTCTATTTTATATTACTTTACTTTATTTTATTTTGTATACTGTATTTAAATGTAAAATTGTATTCTATTTTATTTTATTACATTGTATTATGTTTTACGCTATTCTATTCTGTTTTACTTTATTTTTATTTTATTTTGAATACTGTATTTAAATTTGACAACTTATTCTATTTAAATTTATTACATTTAATTTAATTTTACGCTGTTATATTCTGTTTTACTTTATTCTATTTTATTTATCTTTATTTTATTTTATATACTGTATTTAAATGTTACATTTTATTCTATTTTATTGTATTCTATTTTATTTTATTTTACACTATTCTATTCTAATTTACTTTATTCTATTTTATTTTGCTTTACTTTATAATATTTTATATACTGTAATTTAAACGTTACATTTTATTCTATTTTCTTTTATTTTACGCTATTCTATTCTATTTTACTTTATTCTATTTAATTTTCCTTTATATTATTTTATATACTGTATTTTATTGGGCATGGCTTACATGCAGGAAGAGGGCGGGAATAGAACTTTAAAGTTTGCGCCCTCTCACCGTAACCATGGCAAACCATCACTTTAAGATCTTTGCACTACAATAGAAATGTCAGAAAACCTTCAATACAAAAAAATCTATTTCAAATAATTCAAGTTCTACTCCTTTTTTCAGGTTGACGAGAAGGCTTATGACTTCAAACCTGGCTTCATGTCCTCTTTTTTGGACTTTCTGAAGACCGGCAAAAAACCATCATGCCTGGAACTGGGCGATGATGGCTGTGAACAGGAAGCCTGTTCCTGTCACAAAGGTGGGATTAGGCCCATAACACCGACTCCGCCACTGCCGCCGACCCCACCACAAGGGGCGTTCAGCGAGGAAAGAGGAGGCGATGGGGCAGGCCTCTCCCTCGGTAGCTGTCAGAGTCCTTGCAAGCCTCTGGATGAGGAGTTGAAAGGGAACTTGGAGGCGCTGCCCACCTTCTCCTCTGACGAGGAGGACTCAGTCAGCAAAAATCAGGACTTGCAGAAGAGCATCTCGTCCGCCATCTCTGCCCTCTATGACACCCCCCACTCTCTGGCTGCTGCCATGGCCTCGGCTATGGTCAAAGTACCATCTACCCTCTCTCCACCGACCCCACAGGAGCCCCCACTCAGCCCTTTGCCTCCTCTCGCCTGCTCTACTGCAATGCCCAACGGGGAGGAGGGGACGCTCGCTTACGATGAGCGTCACACCCCCGAGGACAACTTTGTCTCGTCACGGTGCGAAGTGGAAGGGGAAAGCGAGCAGACAGGAGAAATGACTGAGGAGGAAGAGGTCGGAGGAGAGATGACTGCAGATGATGAAGGAATGAGGAGAGAGCCACACGATCCGCAGCAGGAAGATGTGGTAGAGCAGGAGGTGAAGGAAGACGACTTGCTGTTGTCCAACATGGAGACCTTGGAGACGTCTAAGACTGAAGGTAAGTCAAACATCAACTTAAGATGGAAACTATTACATTTAACGCCCGTCCCGTAAAGCAGCAAAGTTTTTGACAGAATTTATCAGCACTGAGTTTTATTCACTGATTTTTATTCAGTACATTTTTTTACACTGAATTTTTGTACACTACATTTTTTACACTTAATTTTTATACAAAGAATTTCAAAACACTGATTTTTTATGCACTTAATTTTTTTACACAGATGTTTTATACACTAGATTTTTTTCCACTAATTTTTTATACTCTGATTTTTTTACACTGCATTTTTATAAACAGAATTTTTATACACTGATTTTTTTTTACGCTGAAATTTTATACACTACATTTCTTACAGTGAATTTTAATACACATCATTTTAAATCACTGAATTCTTATACACCGATTTTTTTTTATACTGGATTTTTATACATTTGATTTTTTACAATGAATTTTTTACACAGAATTTTAAAACACTGAATTGTTATACACTGATTTTTTTATACTGAATTTTTATACACTTCAATTTTTTATACTTTATTTTTTTACACTGTTTTTTTATAAACAGAATTTTAAAACACAGAATGTTTGTACACTGAATTTTTTTTACACTGAATTTTTATACTGTCATTTTTTTTACACAGAATTTTAAAACACTGAATGACTTTACACTGAATTTTTATACAATATATTTTTTTTTACACTGAATTTTTATACACATAATTTTAAAACACTGAACTTTTATTCACTGATTTTTTTTACACTGACATTTTAAACACAGAAGTTTAAAACACTGAACTTTTATACACTGATTTTTTTACACTGACTTTTTACACATTGAACCTTTTTTCACAGATTTTTTTTCTCTGAATTGTCAGCATAATTTGCTGTGAAAAAAATTCCTTTCACAAAATTCAAATGCGAAAAATTCAGTTACATAAATTGAGTGCCAAAAAAAGCTTTTGTAATAAAGACACACATTAACCTCCATAACAGTGAGGCATTCACGTCAGAGTGGTGTTTAAAGAGCGTATGGCCTACTAAACGACAGAGGCCATTACTACTACCAAGGATGTGTAAGGCTGTGCCCAGATGCATGTAATTGCTCTCGTTTTGACGCAAGTTTTTCTGATGACGGTAACCAAATATAATATGTCTCTATATAATTCTAACTATATTCCAGCTCATAAACTTACAATAAAACATGCTTTTATTTCATGAAAGTATAATTTTGTGGCCGTATTTGATGCACCCTGCTGTTACATTCCTGCAGTGTTTAGTTTTTTGTTATTTTTATCATCTATTGTTACACCCAAAATTTGGGTGTAAGTTCGGCTATGTGTATTTGTGATTGACTCTATATTCTACTATTACTGAATTGCATTATTTTAGTTCTACTAAGATTCAAAGATAGTCAGTTTTTGTCAAACCATCTCTTTAATTCATTAATTTCTTCCTCTACTGTCCAGGTGAGACACATGATTTATAATCTAGAATCTTCTTTAACAACTCAGAGGCGATGCAGCAGCTCACTAGCACAATATCTCAATATCTCTGTGATCATGGCGCCACTAAAAACAGTTTGTATTCGTTAGCGCCTATAATAAAAATATCACTAATACTTAATATTAATATTCAAGTCACGAGGTGTAATTTAGAGTATTGTTGGCGGTTTTTGGATGTTGTTTTAGAGGGCTTTATGGGCGGAATAATGTACTCCCAATAGCTGCATTGCTAGCTACCTTGTACTTGCCGCACTTTACGAGTTCGAATGCATAAAAAAAGATAACATTTGTGCTCTTGTTCTACATAGGGATTGTGGATAATAGGCAAAATTTAAGAAAAGAAAGTGCAGTTCCCCTTTAACTTAAACTTTGGGTCTGTCCTGAGTTTAGTGGACTGTTTGTTGATGGTGATTGATGGAAGATGATGGCCAATGTCTTCATCACCGGCGAGCCCTAATACCAAAAATAAAAAAATAATGTTGAAAGATAAAATGAACAATCTTCATACGCAGCAGTATTGTACAATATAGTTGTTTTTCTTTCACAATTATAGATTCTGCTGTCACAAATGAGAAAGTTGACGATTAATTTCACTATAGGAAGCTAGCTTGCTAAAAAGAGCAAAAGGCTAGCTAGCATTCATACCTCCCTGTGTGTGTGTGTATGCATATGTGTATGCGTGTGTGTGTGTGTGTTTACTTATTATAATAATATAATGGATATATAATTAATACTTATTTATATTTTAATATTAAGAGTGTGTGAAAGTTTGTCTTCTACTTTGTTTACTTACCTCATTAAAGCTTTGTAATCAATCAGAAAAGCTAAAAGCCAAACATGGATAAGAGTGGAGAGAGTGTTTTGCATTTTTTCCATCATGCCTTGCAAAGGATTTAAATGGGTGAAATAAAAAAAAATGTTATGGTGATAGCACGTTTTTTTTTTTTAAATAAGATCCACAAAGTTCAGTGAGCAGGTTGTGTTATGTGTGAACGCGTGTTGACTTTCCGTGCAGGTTGAATTATTTTTCCTGCAACATGACTAGGAAAGGTTGTTTGGATTGGGTCATATAAGTGAATGCGGTGACGTCCAGAAAGTAAACATCATGGTCACTGACACTAGTTTTCTTATGTTGTCCACAAGATGGTGACAAATTGCCACCTATGGGTATTTACATTTCATATGAAAACACTCCACACGGCTAGGTCGCTTATTCAAATCGAACTCTAGCCGTTGTCTTGCGGGCCCTGGTTTGGACAACCCTGATACAACCAATGAATAGCACTATGAATACATCACGTTTGCCTTTACTTCAAAGAGCAAACAGCGGTTAGGTGATTCACATTGGATTAATATTGTTTAATACATAATTATACAACGTTATTATTATTTTTATTGTATTATTATTAGTGGGTTAAGCACACTCGGTCTTTAAAACCTAGTGATGTACGTACCTGTTCTGATCATTAAACAAGGGTCCTTGAATGCCCCATAATTATGTGCCAGGCGATTGTAGCTGAGATAGGCGCCAGCGCCCCCCGCGACCCCGAAAGGGAATAAGCGGTAGAAAATGGATGGATGGATGGATGGATAGATGCAAAAGTGAAACTTAAACATAACTTTGTCTGATGCTGCCACAAATTCATTGATTCTATTTTTCTTATCTTTCATCGCCTCATCCTAGTTGCCAAATATTGGCGCTGTGTGTAAATGCATAACAGTGAGCTTTGGTGACGCAATGACTATTGTGTGAACAGCAATGTGTTCGATTCCTGGTTTGCTGCTACCAGGAGGTTATAAGTGGTGTTGCACATTCCTAATCTGGTTCATACAACCTTATTATTGAACATCTTATTTTAAAACCGATGCCCAGGCCATGATAATGTGGCCCCCCAATGGTTGTGGCCCTGAACAACAGCATAGAGCTTTATGCCACGGGTTTGGTTGTTGAGTTGTGTGAGAATGAGATATTTTTAAGTATAGTCATGTTTAAAGCAGCTAGCATTGTCCCATGTTGTGTGTTTTCCCGTGACCGCCTTGCTTTTATCTTATGTCCGCTAGTAAACTCTTTGTTTTGTCCTAAGGGCTCCTGTTTGTCGGCTCACAGAGCTGTTTTGGCCAGTTCCTTATCTGTTTTGAAGAAGCAGCAGTGCTCCTTTCTGGGCAAGAGGGGCTGTTTTCACTCTACATAAGCTGACTCTTTTTGTTTGGATTCAGACTTTGCTTGCTGATGCTTTGGTTGCAATGCAAGGGCTGGTCTTCTGAAGCTTCAGTAAAACGTGGTATTATACCATTCTGTCTCTGGGGTCCTTTTTACTCGACATATATGCCATCCAAAATTACTTGGGACCAATGTGTTTTATTCCCTGATAGGAAAAATGTGTCACTCACAACAGTGGCCTACCTCCATCATGTCCTCTGAACCGAAGGAATTACTTTAATGTCACGTGCACTTAAGCAGAAAGTCAAGCTGACTTTTTCTTTCCCCTTCCTTGTGGTTCAGGTACTCCACCAAGTCCTGCACTGGCTCCCGCACCTCTGTCCGCATCGCCGTCCGTTACCCCTTCACCACCCACCTTCTCTTCACCCTCGCCCCACCCTCCCACGTGTCCTTCCGTGCCCTCCCCGCAGCCGATCCGGGAGGGAGAAGAAGCCGATCCACCTTATCCTTGCTCTGAGCAGCAGCACGTTGCCTACCAACCGGTTCCGACTGCCGGCACCTCTCCACCCCCCTCCACCTCCCCCCCGGCCATCCCCTCGCCACCCCTCTCCAACCTTCCCCAGATCCACTCCATACCCCCTCCATCCGCCACACCGCCCCCGTCGTGCTCGGACCAAGACCAGGACCAAGACCAGGACCAGGACCAGGAACCTGAAGCTGGGCAAGCTTCCCCATCCTCCCAGTCATCTGCTTCCTCTTCCCCACATCCTTCCCCTCCAACCCCGGAAGAGGCCCCTGCGTCCAGCGGCTCACCGCCTTGCACCTGGCGAAGAAACAGGCGGATGCGGCGATCGCTGGCGAGAGTGAGGCGGAGGACAGCGAGAGCGGCGGTGAGGGGATCTTTCGTGAACGGGACGAGTTCGTCATTCGAACGGAGGAAATCGGGACACTCAAGGTGAGTCAGAGGAAGTAAGCATGGTGGATAAATAACCTAGCATAAACGGCACACCCCCGTTCGTCTTGCCTCATCAGATGGCCTTGCAGACCGGACGGGAGCCTCCACCCATCTGGAGGGTCCAGAAAGCCTTGCTTCAGAAATTTAGCCCTGAGATCAAAGACGGTCAGAGGCAGTTCTGTGCGACCAGTAATGTGAGTTTGACTATATTTTTACTTCAATGCACTTCAACTCCTTTAGGTCGAGTACCCGTCCACTGTGAATACATGCATGCCTTCAAATGTGCCTTAATTAACCTCATAAGGCCCAAGCTGTTTGTTTACATGCTTTTTTTTATTTCTCTTTGCTATTTGGGCTTAGTGGACCCTTATTAGAATACAAACTAAGAATCATCTTTTGATATGATGTACTTATTCCATGAGTACACAAATATGTACTTCATGTGTAGTGACATGCACATTGTTATTTTTACACGTTTTTTTTTCAAAATTCCATTGTATGTTATACCATTCTGACACCACCAGATAGCAGCATAAGTGTCCATATGTCGGCATAAGACCCCAATTCAGTAGTGTACACAATTTTGGAAATAAAAGCTAAAAGGTGCTGTCCACGCATGTGGCCACTAAGGCCTTTAGAGATTTTTAAGGTTTGTTTAGATCAGGCATTCTAAAACTGTGGTACGCGGGCTTCATCTAGTGCAGGGATGTTGCAAATTTTGATATTTGTTTATTTTGTGAAAAACAAAAAATTGTAAAACAGACCTGTGAACGTCTTCGCAACCCTGGGGTTCTTTTGGACCAACAGTACCACGTCACACCCCTCTGATGTGGAGTTACAATAGTCTTTTTTTTTTTTTTTTCCTACAAAGTCTCTGGTGCTTTTCAGCAGTCTCCCAGCTCGTCACTCTCTTGGTGCTTTCCATAAAGGAATAGGTGATTAGATAGCTCGTTCCAGCTGAGATATCCACTAACCTGTCTGCTGCTTCATGGCCGGCACCTGCACACAACCTGCCCGCAGGGAACTCGTGGACCACGCCCCTTCCACAAGACCATATACAAACCCCGTTTCCATATAAGTTGGTAAATTGTGTTAGATGTAAATATAAACGGAATACAATGATTTGCAAATCCTTTTCAACCCATATTCAGCAGAATATGCTACAAAGACAACATATTTGGTGTTCAAACTCATAAACTTTTTTTTTTTTGTGCAAATAATCATTAACTTTAGAATTTGATGCCAGCAACATGTGACAAAGAAGTTGAAAAAGGTGGCAATAAATACTGTTTAAGTTGAGAAATTCTCATCAAACACTTATTTGGAACATCCCACAGGTGTGCTGGCTAATTGGGAACAGGTGGGTGCCATGATTGGGTATAAAAGCAGCTTCCAGGAAATGCTGAGTAATTCACAAACAAGGATGGGGCGAGGGTCAATAATTTGTAAGCAAATTGTCGAACAGTTTTAGAACAACATTTCTCAACGAGCTATAGCAAGAAATTTAGGGATTTTACCATCTACGGTCCGTAAAATCATCAAAAGGTTCAGAGAATCTGGAGAAATCATTGCACGTAAGCGATGATATTACAGACCGTGGATCTTTCAGGCGGTACTGCATCAAAAACAGACATCAGTGTGTAAAGGATACCACCACATGGGCTCAGGAACACTTCATAAAACGACTTGTCAGTAGCTACAGTTGGTTGCTACATCTGTAAGTGCAAGTTAAAACTCTGCTCTGCAAAGCAAAACCCACTTAACAACAACACCAAGGAACGCCGCTGGCTTTGCTGGGCCCGAGCTCATCTAAGATGGACTGATGCAAAGTGGAAAGGTGTTCTGTGGTCTGACGAGTCCACATTTCAATTTATATCCTTGTTTGTGTTCTTTTATGTGTAGAGATTCAAGTCTTAAGGTCACAGAACATACTAAGAGTGTTTGTTCATAAAGCTATCACAAATCTTGGAAAAAAAGCTTTGAGATATGCTGCTCCATGGTCATGGAATAACAGAAGGATCGGAGGTTACGCTAACTCATCACTTTGGGGGAATTTCAGGCAATTTTAAAGAATCTAGAAACTGTTTCTAATGCTGATTGTACTTGTTTTTAAGTTGTTTTTACTGAAACATTTTATACATTGTTTTGACATATCACATCTTTTTATGTTAACATATGTAAGTCATTTTTATATTTATTTGTAGTGTGTGACTACTAAAGGTTTTGTTGTTCTTGTATGCATTTCTGTAACTTTGTCTTGCTGTGCTCTTGGGCAGGTCACCCTTGGAAAATAGATTTTAATCTCAATTAGTTTTTTTTTACCGGGTTAAATAAAGGATATTGATTGATTGATATTGATAAAAATACAAAGGAATTGTTTTTAGAAAAAACTAAATTGGAATGGTTTGTTTTCCATTTTTTTAAGTACCAATTCCGGCACGGTTTAAGTACCAGTACTGAAAGGTCAAAGTACAGAGAGTACCGCAGTGGTTAAAACGTCAACGATACACATCTCTACCCGCAATTCTTTCTGACAAATTGTTTACTGACTTTTTTAATTCTCTTTTCCTCAGTACCTGGGTTATTTTGGTGATGCCAAAATGCGATACCAGCGTTTGTATGTGAAGTTCCTGGAGAATGTCAACAAGAAAGACTATGTCAGAGTGTGTTCCAGAAAACCGTGGCACAGGACTGGTCTGACCATGAGGTAAGTAAGGTGGTTGGATATTAAAAATGTTAATTAACTTAATCCACTTAAACACCATTAATAGATATTTAAATTTTAAGTCCACTCCGTTTATGTTGACAACCTGTATAAGTCCTGGGGCCTTATGTAATAATTAAGCGTGCGTATGCACAAAAAAATATGGCGTGCACCCTTTTTCATAGCACAGTTAAGATGCATCAAGAGTGAACTGAACGTAGAACTTCATGGCTCAAGTACACACGTTTCTACATGACGTGGGTACTTCACAGAGGTGGTCATCGGGCTTTGCCAACAATGGATTTCAACAATGTAAAAGCTCAAAGCAAAGACACAAACTTCACATTTTCGCAAATTAATTTAATATATTTGTCAGGACATCTATGAATTCATTTTGCCATATACAGCCATCACAACGTGTTCTTGTGACCTCTTGCGACAGCTGCAGCAGTGGACCGATTTTGTGTCACGTGGCTGCTACTGCAAGTAGCTCTCCTATGATGAAATAATAAATTGAGTATTTTTTTATTTTATTTTATTTTATTTATATTTATTTTTGACGTCACCTGCGCCGAAAGAGTGGCAGCACATCACAGTAGCTCCTTCGGCTTCCTTCATTTTACTTTATTCTTGGTATTCTTCTCAACATTGTTGCTTTTTTTATCACTTATCTTTTAAAAAAAAATACAAATAAAATATATATATATATATATATATATATATATATATTTATATGTATATATATGTATATATATATCTATATATATATATCTATGTATATGTATATATATATATATTTATATGTATATATATATCTATATATATATATATATATGTATATGTATATATATATATGTATGTGTATATATATGTATGTATATATATATGTATATATGTATATATATATATATATATATATATATGTGTGTGTATATATATATATGTGTGTATATATATATATATACACATATATATATATATACTTTATAGCATACAATGCTAGCCTTTGCATTTTTCCGCGCCCGCGTTGCCACTCAACTGCTCAGTCGGGTGCGGTCGGTGAGGAAAACGCGCGACTGCTTCCTCACAGCATGGATTTTAGGCATTTAGTTCCTGCCCATTGCTCTTCTTTTTCCACTGTTTCGTTCTCCCTGGATCTTGGGGTCACGCCTCCTGCCTGTATGCCAGAATGAATCATTGATACACTAGACAGCTGTGATATCTAAAATGCAGAAGACCCCTCAAAGTTTCTAAAAACTAAAATACTACTACTACAAACCCCGTTACCATATGAATTGGGAGATTGTGTTAGATGTAAACATAAACAGAATACAATGATTTTCAAATCATTTTCAACCCATATTTAGTTGAATATGCTACAAAGACAACATATTTGATGTTCAAACTGATAAAAATTGTTTTGCAACTAATCATTATCTTTGGAATTTGATTACAGCAACACATGACAAAGAAGTTGGGAAAGGTGGCAATAAATACTGGTAAAGTTGAGAAATTCTCATCAAACAACTTATTTGGAACATCCCACAGGTGTGCAGGCTAATTGGGAACAGGTGGGTGCCCCGATTGGGTATAAAAGCAGCTTCCATGAAATGCTAAGTAATTCGCAAACAAGGATGGGGCGAGGGTCACCAATTTGTAAGCAAATTGTCGAACAGTTTTAGAACAACATTTATCAACAAGCTATTGCAAGGAATTTAGGGATTTTACCATCTATTATCCGTAAAATCCTCAAAAGGTTCAGAGAATCTGGAGAAATCATTGCACTTAAGCGATAATATTACGGACCGTTGATCCCTCAGGCGATACTGCATCAATAACAGACATGTGTGTGTAAAGGATATCACCACATGGGCTCAGGAACACTTCATAAAACTACTGTCAGTAACTACAGTTGGTTGCTACATCTGTAAGTGCAATTTAAAACTCTACTATGCAAAGCAAAACCCATTTATCAACAACACCAAGGAACGCTGCTGGCTTCGCTGGGCCCAAGCTCATCTAAGATGGACTGATGCAAAGTGGAAAGGTGTTCTGTGGTCTTACGAGTCCACATTTCAAATTACATTCGGAAACTGTGGACGTGGTGTTCTCCGGAACAAAGAGGAAAATAACCATACGGATTGTTATAGGCGCAAAGTTCAAAAGCCAGCATCTGTGATGGCATGGGGGCGTATTAGTGCCCAAGGCATGGGTAACTTACACATCTGTGAAGGCACCATTAATGCTGAATGGTGCATACAGGTTTTGGAGCAACATATGTTGTCATTCAAGCAACGTTATCATGGACGCCCCTGCTTATTTCAGCAAGACAATGCCAAGCCACGTGTTACAACAGCGTGGTTTCGTAGTAAAAGAGTGCGGGTACTTTCCTGGCCCGCCTGTTGTCCAGACCTGTCTCTCATGGAAAATGTGTGGTGCATTATGAAGCGTAAAATACGACAGCGGAGAACACCACGTCCACAGTTTCCGAATGTAATTTGAAATGTGGACTCGTAAGACCACAGAACACCTTTCCACTTTGCATCAGTCCATCTTAGATGAGCTGTTGAACGACTAAAGCGCTACATAAAACAAGAATAGGAGAGAATTCCACTTTCAAAGCTTCAACAATTAGTTTCCTCAGTTCCCAAACGTTTATTGAGTGTTGTTAAAAGAAAAGGTGATGTAACACAGTGGTGAACATGCCCTTTCCTAACTACTTTGGCACGTGTTGCAGCCATGAAATTCTAAGTTAATATTATTTGCAAAAAAAAAATAGTTTATGAGTTTGAACATCAAATATCTTGTCTTTGTAGTGCATTCAATTGAATATGGGTTGAAAAGGATTTGCAAATCATTGTATTCCGTTTATATTTACATCCAACACAATTTCCCAACTCATATGGAAACGGGGGTTGTACTACTAATCTACACTCTAGTCTAAAACAGTGTTTTTTAACCATAGTTGGGCAGCAAGCACCGTCTTGAGAGGCCGCCAAAAAATATGTGTTTCTCAGTCGTGGTCCGTATAGGGCGCAGCGGTGCTCATTTCTAATACACTTTTCCACCACTTGCGGCAGTAATGACAATCTAAAACAAGTCTGGCGCTAAAGTCAGACATAATTTTTTTAAGCGCAAAAAATATGACTAAAGTGATGAAACTGTATTTTCATTTGCACTTTAATTTTATTGACAGTTTATTTAGAAATGATTGACGGATTGAATACTTCACATTAGTTATAACCTGTTTCATCAGGTCATTGTTTTAGTTTATGGGTGTCTTTGAGGTGTTTTTGGGTTCACTTCCTGTTTTGCTGTCTTCTTTTTGTCGCACTTTCTATTTTATCTGTATTCTGTTTGCAGTAGCTTTACTCTGCTTCTGAGCGCTTCCCTCCTTACCTGCAGCTTGTCTATCCATCCATCCATTTTTTATCCCTTGTCCCTCTCTGGGGGTAAATTGTAAATGGGTTATACTTGTATAGTGATTTTCTACCTTTTTATGGAACTCAAAGCGTTTTGACACTATTTCCAGATTCACCCATTAACACACACATTCACACATTGATGGCGGGAGCTGCCATGCAAGGCGCTAACCAGGACCCATCAGGAGCAAGGGTGAAGTGTCTTGCTCAAGGACACAACGGACGTGACTAAGATGGTAGAAGGTGGGGATTGAACCAGGAACCCTCAGGTTGCTGGCACAGCCACTCTCCCAACCCCGCCACGTCGTTGGGAGCAGCTGTAAATTATCTCACCTGGTGTTAGAGACCTGCTGAACCCAGTCTCCCTTTGTTGTTGGTGGTGGGATCATTGAAAAAGTTAGTTTTTTTCTTGGTATGTTGGACTTATCTTTTCATCTTGGATTGTTTTGTTTGCGAGATGGCTATTTTCTATTATTATTATTATTATTATTATCATTATCATTATTTTGATGCACAGGGAAAGCACTCTATTTGTTTTGTACATTTGGATATTAAATTCCCATTTACCGGCACGCGGCCTGCTTTTTCTTGCTTTTTGGGGTCACGGCCTCCACTACCAAGAGCTCAACTAACAGAATGATCCCCCCAACAAAGGCAGACTGGTTTAAAGAGCTCTCTAACACCAGGTGAGATCATGACCACAAACAAGCCGCAGGTTAGGAGGTAAGCGCTCAGAAGCAGAGTGAAGCTACTGCAAACACAATATAAACAAAACAGAAAGTGGAAACAAAATATGAGTGCAAGACAGGACCTGAACCCAGAAAACCCCAGAAAGACACCCATAAAGACCAGGTCGTATTAATTTAGTTTATTCATTTTAGCACAACATAATTGTATACATATTTATTTGTCCCTAGTTATTTATGAGTGCTTTCAGTGCAGTATACAGTATTTGGTTGGTTGGTAGTTTTTTTCCGAATCAGCCTGACCTAAGCCTAAGGTTTTTGGGTTAAATAGATAATAGTCATTGTAATTAACACATGGTTTCATAATATTTGACATATAATCATTGAATAAAATTAAAATCAAAAGTAAGATTACTAATATTTGAGTGGGCCCTGGACCCCTCAGTAGTGAAATAGTTTGGTCCAAAAGGTTAAAAACCCTGGTCTAAAAGACTTCAAAGTGTGTTTTTGTTTTGTGACTAATGCAGCCAAATTACAAACAATGTTTTCTTTGTCGGGTAGTTTTCTTCAAAATATCGGCGCTGTCAAGAACTCTGGGCCCCAGGAGAGAAAAAGTTTGAGTAACCGGAATGATTTTTTAGTATAGAATGCATGACATGTGAGTGCTAATAGCATGTAGACGCTAAGCACACTGCAGTGAGTCAACAAAACATGTTGACTCACTGCAGGTGAGGAGGGAAGCGCTCAGAAGCAGAAATATATGTAAAAACAATATAAACAAACTAAAATAAGTAAAACTAAAATAAGAGCGCAAGACAGGAAGTGAACCCAGAAAACCCCAGAAAGACACCCATATACTATACAAAGAAAAAACTGATGAAACAGGTCTTAACAACTTTGTTAATGTAGTTTATTTGTTTTAGCACAAAATAATTGTATATGCTTATTCATTTGTCCTTTGTTATCAATGAGTCCCTTCAATGCAGTATTTGTGTTCTTTTTTTTCACCCGTCAGGCGACAAGCGCTGCCAAAACCACTGCCTGCCTCTCACAACCAAACCCCACCGCGAGTGGACAGAGAAGAGAGGGACAAGGACAGACAGAAGGAGCAGAAAGAACGTGAAAAGGAGCTAGGAGAGAGGCTGCAAAGGGAGAAATTGGAACGAGAGCGGAAGGACAAAGTGGAGAAGGAGAAAAAAGAGGAGCAGGAGAGGGACAGAAAAGAAAAAGAAAATGGGGAAAAAGAACAAAAGGAGAGACGGGAAAGGGAGCAGAAAGAGCGGGAGCGCAAAGAAAAGGACAAAACGTCACCCGTCAAACAGGACAGTGAAAGACGGGAGGAGGAAAAAGATGGGGAGAAGGGAAAAAACGAGAAAGAACACAAAGAGCGAGAGAACAGGAACAGAGAACTAAGAGAAAGGGAGGAACAGGAGCGGGAAAGCAAGGAAAAGGAGAAACAGCAAAAAGAAGTGAGGGATGGAGATAAAGAGAAGGAGAGATGGTCTGAAAGAGGTGTCACAGAGAGGGGGAAGCAAAAGGAGGTGAGAAGAGATCATGGAGCAAAGGAGGTCCTGGAGGACAAAGGAGGTGCTTTGCAGTGTGTGACGGAGGAAGAAAGAACAGCTGAAAAGAAAATGTCCCGTCAGTCCAGGAGCAAAACGTCAAAGGACAAGACAGAAGCTCCTCCAAAGAAGAGGAAGAAGTGGATGAAGGAGGTGGCGTCTTCCTCCTCCGACTCAGACTCCTCCCTCCCCAGCGAAGCCGAAGGTCAGCATCACATTCCACTCATCAAACTACTTCATAAACTCAGCATGTTCGTTTTGTTGTTGTTGTTTTTTAGGGCCGACGCAGGTTGGGGCCAACAGTCGGGCCATGAGGGAGATGTTCAGGAGCTACGTGGAGATGTTGGTCAGCACGGCGCTCGACCCCGACATGATCCAAGCCCTGGAGGACACAGACGGTGAGAAGATGTTTTTGTGACAACTGTCAACCGGCAAAAAGCTGATTGGCGAGGCCGTCCTCCTCACAACGTTGTGGAGCGACCGTCCTCAACGGCTATGTATTTCATGGAATATCAGAAATAAATAGCCAGGCTATCGCAAATGAGCTGAATGTAAAATTACCTTTCCTTTTCAAAAAATAATTTGGTCACAAAAATTGCAGGTATATTTGTGAATGTAATAATGGGGTACTTTTTATTTTGTCAATCATTCGTGTCATTATCTGAGACATGAATACTCGTTTTTTTCCTGTGCACTGTAAATAGTGAAAAATGGCTTCCAAGAGGCGGCTAACAATGCAGGTAATGCGGAGTCATCTATAACGCCTGTAAAAAAAAAGCCCAACATCCAAAAAACGTGACCTGCATATTTGTTAAGCAAAAGCGATTATAGCGATTTCATTATGGGCGCTAACACAGAGGAACTACTTTTTTGGCTTTGGGACACCGTGCCTTGCTCCTCACTCGCAATACAATAGGCAGAGATGAAATTTTGATTTTCCAAGTGTGTATGGGGGGGGGCACAAATGGCTTGAGAACAGGCAGCGTGGTTTGAAGTATTAGATAAGCGTTTTGGATTATTAAGAATACATGACAAATCATTTATTTTTAGTGCAAAATAAAATAAAATTCCAAAAAAGAAATAATAATGATCATCCATCCATCCATTTTTCTACCGCTTGTTCCCTTTGAGGTCGCGGGGGGCGTTGGCGCCTATCTCAGCTACAATCGGGCGGAAGGCGGTGTACACCCTGGACAAGTCGCCACCTCATCGCAGGGCCAACACAGATAGACAGACAACATTCACACTCACATTCACACACTAGGGCCAATTTAGGGTTGCCAATCAACCTATCCCCAGGTGCATGTCTTTGGAATAATGATAATAAAGATAATAATGATCAAAGCTACTTAATTTTTTTCATATTTTGACGGGAATCAAATCAAATTTTCTGCTTTCCTCATTCTAGTGGCGCACGCTATTCGCTAAACCAAACCACCATACCATGCCCGAGTTAGCGGGTGCTGTTATTATTAATATACCTGTGATCGGTGTGTCTGGTAGGGATGTAACGACATTGTAGTTCCAAAACCCACACAATAACGCCCTGACATGTGACGGCGTCAGACAAAAAAATTGGTAAGTGTAGTCTTTTTCTGCCGTTTTTGCATTGACCAGTCTGAAAACGAACTACATCTCCCATAATGCTCTGCTAAGCATGGGCCGCAAGGTGGGGGTCGTGGAACGCTGTAAAGGGGAGAAAAGGAGGACGCGTTCCGGAGAAGTGTGTTTGTAGTAGAATTGTTTTTCTTTTCTTTTTTTTATTACATTTTTATTGACATCCATAATCGGACATTCCTATCCATTACACCATATTTGCATACATTATACAACTATTGTCTGCCCTAAATTTCCAAAAATGATATATTTTTTTGTTTACATCCCAACGATGCCAACCCCCCCAAAAGAGAGAAAAAAAGAAAAAAACAGCAAAAAAACAAACAAAAACAAAACAAACAAAAGTAATGATAATATTAACAAATTTTAAAAAAATAATGTAAAAAATAATAACAATCAAATATAAAATAATAGTAAATAAATAAATAGAAAAAAACTATAAACATATAGGGAGTAATCTTTTTTTAAACAGTACAATCACTAGTTGGAGAAAATAAAATCCGGCTCTTGGGCCGTGACATAATTGACCCAGTTTTCCGAGGGTGAAGTAAATTCCTCTTTTTTCAAATTAAACAAAGCCGTTATCTTCTCTATTTTATAAATGTCCATTGTGATTTCCATCCATAGCTTCAAAGTTGGGATCTCCTGTAATATCCCTTTCCTGGCAATGTTTATTTTTTTACAAGCCACTAGTGGGATATTCATTAAGTGCTTATCTTTATTCAGCAAGGAGAATTATTTTTCATGGACATTCCCTGAACACTTCATCAAAATCCATCCGTAACTTTTTGAGTTATGTTGCTAACAAACAAACCCTGGCAAAAAACACAAAAGTCTGCGTGGCGCAAAGCAGAGTGCTACTTTCGTCTCGAGCGTTTCCGCGGCGACACAGAGCTGGTCACAAACTTTGTACACGGCGGGAAATATGAGAAGCCTCTTGATCAACCATCACCCGGAAAATATATTTGAAGCCAGTAGAGGTAAAGATCCCTTTTTTTTTAGGTATTTACATGATTAATAGTTAAAGATGCTGTTTGCAACTTCCTCACTGTAACATTTTTCAAAGCCAAAAAGATATTGACCGGCTAGCTTTTGTTACCATTAGCGGTTTAACAGAACAGTTTTCTTTTAAATGGCTTGAGGAGTAACGTGTGACAAAGTTACAAAAACTACAAAAGGCACTCAAATTCCCTGCAAATTCCCTGCAATAAAGAATATTTTTTTGAAAAATCCTGAATCTAGACAGAAAGCTTGAACACCCTCAAAACATAACCACTTTTTCCTCCTGTCATTTCCTGAAAGTTCCAACAAAAGCCACTCATACCTTTTTTTTTTAAATAAACAGAGTGAATCCTCTTGTCAGTCATCCATTGTCTTTGTCTCTGTGGGGGGGAGACACCCAGATCTGGACCACCCCTGAAATCTAATCACTTTTCCTCTTTCTGACAGTTTCATCAAAAACCACTCATTGAGTCATGTTGCAATCGAACTACCTACAAAAAAGTATTTAGTCAGCCACCGATTGTGCAAGTTCTCCCACTTAAAATGATGACAGAGGTCTGTAATTTTCATCATAGGTACACTTCAACTGTGAGAGACAGAATGTGAAAAGAAAATCCAGGAATTCACAGTGTAGGAATTTTAAAGAATTTATTTGTAAAATATGGTGGAAAATAAGTATTTGGTCAACCATTCAAAGCTCTCACTGATGGAAGGAGGTTTTGGCTCAAAATCTCACGATACATGGCCACATTGGTCCTGTCCCCTTGGCAGAAAAAACAGCCCCAAAGCATGATGTTTCCACACCCATGCTTCACAGTAGGTATGGTGTTCTTGGGATGCAACTCAGTATTCTTCTTCCTCCAAACACGACAAGTTGAGTTTATACCAAAATGGATACATGGATGATACAGCAGAGGATTGGCAGAATGTCATGTGGTCAGATGAAACCAAAATAGAACTTTTTGGTATAAACTCAACTCGTTGTGTTTGGAGGAAGAAGAATACTGAGTTGCATCCCAAGAACACCATACCTACTGTGAAGCATGGAATGGAAACATCATGCTTTGGGGCTGTTTTTCTGCTAAGGGGACAGGACGATTGATCCGTGTTAAGGAAAGAATGAATGGGGCCATGTATCGTGAGATTTTGAGCCAAAACCTCCTTCCATCAGTGAGAGCTTTGAATGGTTGACCAAATACTTATTTTCCACCATCATTTACAAATAAATTCTTTAAAACTCCTACAATGTGAATTCTTGGATTGTTTTCCCACATTCTGTCTCTCACAGTTGAAGTGTACCTATGATGAAAATTACAGACCTCAGTCATCATTTTAAGTGGGAGAACTTGCACAATCGGTGGCTGACTAAATACTTTTTTGCCCCACTGTAACTAACTGACAGAAAAACAAACCCTGGCAATTACTTACACTCCCTGGCGGAGGTAATGAGAAGAAATAATGTGTTTATTTTTATTTTTATTCAATTGTGTTGTTTTTCTTTTATTATACTTAGACGAGTTGTACCTGCCGCCCATGAGAAAGATCGACAGCATGCTGAGCGAGCAAAAGAAGAAGCTGCTGAGGAGAGCCAACATGAGTGCTCAGCACCAGGTGAAACATTTCATCAAACAATCAGCAGCAATGGAGGAAGTTGAGGTCAAGTTACAGGTTTTTTTCAAATGCGTGTGTCTATGTGTCGCTAGGAGGCGCTTCATATATTCCCCAAAATGACTGCAGACCCACTGGACTCCGGGACGGTTAAAGTGCGCCTCGGTGGTGAATGCTACAACCGCAAAACCCTAAACCACGGCAAGAGGAGCGTTCCCAAGCAACAAGTAAGCGCAATTACACGTCATTAACATAGAGATTTGGACATAGTTGGGGCCAAGTTATGAATAATAACACGTTAATTACACATTATTAACATAAAACCATAAAACATTAATAACTTAAACTGTAAGAGTTAGACTAACAATGGGTACATGTTTGGGGAGATTTGGACGTAGTTTGGGGGGGGGGGGGTCAAGTTATGAATAATTACATGTTAATTACACATTATTAACATTAAACTATAAAATGTTTATAACTTAAACCAGTGGTTCTCAAATGGGGGTATGCGTACCCCTGGGGGTACTTGAAAGTATGCCAAGGGGTACGTGAGATTTTTCAAAAATATTCTAAAAATAGCAAAAATATATTATATAAATATATTTATTGAATAATACTTCCACAAAATCTGAATATTAGTTCATAAACTGTGAAACGAAATGCAACAATGCTATATTCAGTGTTGACAGCTGGATTTTTTGAGGACATTTTCCATAAATATTGATGTTAAAGATTCCTTTTTTTGTTTAGAATGTTTAGAATTAAGTTCATGAATCCAGATGGATCTCTATTACAATCCCCAGAGAGGGCACTTTAAGCTGATGGTTACTTCTATGTGTAGAAATCTTTATTTATAAGTGAATCACTTGTTTATTTTTCAGTTTTTCGTTATTTTTATATCTTTTTTTCCAAATAGTTCAAGAAAGACCAATACAAATGAGCAATATTTTGCGCTGTTATACAATTTAATAAATCAGAAACTGATGACATACTGCATATTTTACTTCTTTATCTCTTTTTTTCAACCAAAAATGCTTTGCTCAGATTAGGGGGTACTTGAATTAAAAAGATATTCACAAAAGTTAGACCAAATATGGGACAAGTTTGGGGAGATTTGGACGTAGTTGGAGGCGGGGGGGGGGTTTGTCCAGTTATGAATAATAACATGTTAATTAGACATTATTTTAACGTAAAACCATAACACATTAATAACTTCAACTGTAACAGTTAGACTAAAAATGGGGACAAGTTTGGGGAGATTTGGGCATAGTAAGGGGGTCAAGTTATGAATAATAACACATTAATTATACATTATTAACAAAAAACTATAAAACGTGAATAACAAACTATGAAAGTTAAACCAAAACTAGGACAAGTTTGGGGAGATTCGGACATAATCGAGGGGGGGGGTACTCTTTTTGTGAATAATATGTTAATTACACATTATTAACATAAAAATATAAAACGTTATGACTTAAACTATAAAAGTTAGACCAAAACCGGGACAAGTTTGGCGAGATTCGGACACAGTTGGGGGAGGTCTAGTTATGAATAATAACTCGTTAATTACACAATATTAACATAAAACCATAAAACGGTGATAACTTAAACTAACAAACTAAAAATGGGGACATGTTTTTTACGTTAACAACTATAACAGACTAAATATTTTTGCAGCGCAAATGAATAGGGCATGTTTGGGCAGATTTGGACATGGTTGGAGGGTTGGTTATATATAATAACACATTTTTATACATACATAAAACATATTATTAACATGAAACCATAAAATGTTAATAACTTAAATACCTTAACGGCACAAACGAAAATGTTTGCAGCACAAACGATTAGGACAAGTTTGGGGGGATTTCTACATAGTTGGGGGAGTGAGGGTGGGAGTGTCTAGTTTTGACTAATAAATGTCAATTACACATTAGTAGCATACAACCATAAAACGTTAATAAACTAAACTATAATAGTTAGACTAAAATATTTGCAGCACAATCCAGCACAAACGTAGCACAAACAAATATGACATGTTTGTGGCGGTTTTTAGTCTTTATTTTTGGGTGGAGAGCGTCTAGTTATGATTAACAACACATTAATTACATGTTAATAACATAAGACCATTAAACGTTAATAATCTAAAAACTATAATGGTTACACCAAAATGTTTGCAGCACAAACGGACAGGGCATGTTTGGGGACATTTGGACATTGTTGGAGGTTTGGTTATGAAGAATACCACTTAAATACCCAAAAAAAACGTAAAATGGTAATAACTTAAAAACATAAATGTCACAAACAAACAAACTGATTTTTTTGCAGAAAAAAGAAATTAGAGGTCAGAAGCACTTAATGCAATTGTAATTGTGCGCTCTGGCTAAAACTAATTCTTTGTTACATCCATTTCCAGGATCTGAAGATCTCTATTGAGACGTGCCGTATCTACAGTCTGTATCACTCCCTTCACCACTACAAGTATCACACCTTCCTCCATTGCAAGAAGGAGGTAAGGATGCAGCTTTGTGCGCTTTTATATTCAAAGTAGCTGACCATGTTGGAAGAGGTTATCTTGTTGAATGTACTTCTGTGCAAACATTTACTTCCATTTGTGTGTACTGTATGTCACCGAGGACCACATTAAATGATAATATTAACAAAATACTTTAATAAGTCTAAGTAATGAGTCTAAAGGTTAACCAGGTTCCAGATCCCTTCTGCTGTGTCTTCTTATTCTCTGGCAGACCATGCGCGCTTTAATGTGTTCATGATGGCCACACCAATATTGCGCGCTTTAATGTGTTCATGATGGCCACACCAATATATAGGAAACAATGTTGTTTTTATTTTTTTTCCGCTGTGGACGGGACTCTCGCTGCTGTGTTGGATCCACTATGGATTGAACTTTCACAGTATCATGTTAGACCCGCTCGACATCCATTGCTTTCGGTCCCCTGGGGGGGGGGGGGGGGGGGGGGGGGGGGGTTGCCCACAAATGTGGTCCTCTCCAAGGTTCTCATAGTCATCATTGTCACCGACGTCCCACTGGGTGTGAGTTTTTCTTGCCCTTATGTAGCCCTACAGAAGATGTCGTAGTGGTTTGTGCAGCCCTTTGAGACACTAGTGATTTAGGGCTATATAAGTAAACATTGATTGATTGATTTTTTCAAAAATGCCCAGCTTTTTTCGACATACCCCAATTTGAGAGCGAAAGCCGTCGTTTCTATGAGAAATGGGTCATTTTCAATCAATCAATCAATCAATGTTTATTTATATAGCCCCAAATCACAAATGTCTCAAAGGACTGCACAAATCATTACGACTACAACATCCTCGGAAGAACCCACAAAAGGGCAAGGAAAACTCACACCCAGTGGGCAGGGAGAATTCACATTCAGTGGGACGCCAGTGACAATGCTGACTATGAGAAACCTTGGAGAGGACCTCAGATGTGGGCAACCCCCCCCCTCTAGGGGACCGAAAGCAATGGATGTCGAGCGGGTCTAACATGATACTGTGAAAGTTCAATCCATAGTGGCTCCAAGACAGCAGTGAGAGTCCCGTCCACAGGAAACCATTTCAAGCGGATCAGCAGCGTAGAGATGTCCCCAACCGATACAGGCGAGCGGTCCATCCTGGGTCCCGACGAGCGGTCCATCCTGGGTCTCGACTCTGGACAGTCAGTACTTCATCCATGGTCATCGGACCGGACCCCCTCCACAAGGGAGGGGGGGACATAGGAGAAAGAAAAGAAGCGGCAGATCAACTGGTCTAAAAAGGAGGTCTATTTAAAGGCTAGAGTATACAGATGAGTTTTAAGATGAGACTTAAATGCTTCTACTGAGGTAGCATCTCGAACTGTTACCGGGAGGGCATTCCAGAGTACTGGAGCCCGAACGGAAAACGCTCTATAGCCCGCAGACTTTTTTTGAGCTCTAGGAATCACTAATAAGCCGGAGTCTTTTGAACGCAGATTTCTTGCCGGGACATACGGTACAATACAATCGGCAAGATAGGCTGGAGCTAGACCGTGTAGTATTTTATACGTAAGTAGTAAAACCTTAAAGTCACATCTTAAGTGCACAGGAAGCCAGTGCAGGTGAGCCAGTACAGGCGTAATATGATCAAACTTTCTTGTTCTTGTCATTTTAAGTCGACATGTGTTGTAATATTGTTTACTAGATCATTATTGCTAAACACAGCAACATAACGGCAGTCTAGTTACACAGCATCAGAACATGCACAAAGTGACTTCCTGTTCAGTGCAAAGTAGGCTTCAAATCAAAAGCATGGCAGTAGTAAGCTTGATTGTACTAAAGCAACTAACACAATTTTAGCTTGCAAGCAACGGTTAGTTTGTTTCACTTTTGGCTATGAGTTAGCCATGTCTGTACGGCGTTGACTTTAACGAGTGCCACCGTATGAACACGAGGGCAAGCAGAACATGAAAAGCATGTGTGTGCGCTGTGTGCAGACGGACAGCATCGAGCAGACGGCAGACGACCCCGGCCAGGAGGAGGTGGTGCAGCAGTGCATGGCCAATCAGAGCTGGCTGGAGAAGCTCTTCAGCTCCTTCCTGGAGCTGCTCAGCCTCAGTGCCAAAGCCTGAACACGGACATCAGTCCAACCTAAAAAAAAGAAGTCTCCCGGGGTTTGTCAAACAAATCAATAAAAGACGGCGTTGTCGATTTATTGGGAGGGAGAAAAACAAAAGGTTTAATAACTTGCGGTAAGAGTCACTCTCGGACTTTTTACTCCAAAGAAGCTTCAATAATGTGAAGATGGTCCGTGGACACCATACGTCCACACAGACAAATATGTCTTTAAGTAATGTACTGATAATTATGCTTTGTATCATTTATACAAGGACATTTTTAAAAAATGAACATCCTAAAAAAAAAAAAGGGATAAATAGCTGTAAATATTTTTTGAAAAATGTTTTAAAGGGGTATAAATAAAATTGAGTGTTTGCGCCTCTCAGACCTCCACGAGTGAAACTAGTGAAAAGATTTAACGCGACTATGTAATAGTCCTTTTATTGTCCCAAGGCTTGAGATTCTCATGTATTTCAATGGAGCTGCGTTATTTATGTCTCTTCTTCAAAGTACAGTCACAGAGGGGGTGTCCTTCCCCGTGAAAAGAGGTAACGGCGTCACAATTGACGTCCCGAGCGGGGAGCGTGACGTGAAAAGATAAATGTGCGTGTTTAACGTGTGTCCTTTTTATCTGTCTGTCGTCGATTGATACTTCCGTTGATTTGACCTTCTTTGCAGAGCTTTTCTGTTGTTTTGATGTGTAAATATTGTACAGCTTCTTCATTCGACAACTCCAAGTTCCTCTTCTGTACAGAAAATTCCTGTATTTGAGAAAAGTAAAATAAACCATTCCACTGACAAACGTGCAAATGCCTACGCTGGCGTCATTTCTCAGGTGGAACCTTCACTGTTTTCCTTTCAACGTCTACATTGCCTTTCCTCTCACTATTTTCACCCTTCTTCCAATTCGCCTATCTTAAATCGGTCGTGCTGATATTAAATCAGTGAATATTAGAAGTATTACACAACTTACTCTATATTGCCAAAATTATTTTGTCACCTTCCTCGACTCACATATGAACTTGAAGTGCCATCCCATTCCTAACCCATAGGGTTCAATATGATGTCGGTCCAACTTTTGCAGCTATTGCAGCTTTAACTCTTCTGGGAAGGCTGTCCACAAGGTTGCGGAGTGTGTTTATAGGAATTTTCCACCATTCTTCCAAAAGCACATTGGTAAGGTCACACACTGATGTTGGTCGAGAAGGCCTGGCTCTTAGTCTCCGTTCTAATTCATCCCAAAGGTGTTCTATCGGGTTCAGGTCAGGAATCTGTGCAGGCCAGTCAAGTTCATCCTCCACACCAGACTGTCATGCATGTCTTTAGGGACCTTGCTTTGTGCACTGCTGCAGTCATTTTGAAAGACGAAGGGGCCCGCTCCAAACTGTTCTCACAAGGTTGGGAGCATGGAATTGTCCAAAATGTTTTGGTATCCTGTAGCATTCAAAGTTCCTTTCACTGGAACTAAGGGGCTATGCCCAACTCCTGAAAAACAACCCCACACCAAATGTCACACTCGGCACAATGCATTCCGAAAGGAAGTGTTCTCCTGGAAACCTCCAAACCCGGACTCGTCCATCAGATTGCCAAATGGAAACGCGTGATTCATCACTCCAGAGAACACGTCTCCACTGCTCTAGAGTCCTGCGGCGACATGCTTTACACCACTGCTTCCTACGCTTTGCATTGCACTTGGTGACGTATGGCTTAGATGCAGCTGCTCGGCCATGGAAACCCATTCCATGAAGCTCTCTGCGTACTGTACGTGGGCTAATTGGAAAGTCACATGAAGTTTGGAGCTCTGTAGCAACTGACTGTGCAGAAACTTGGCGACCTCTTTGCACTATGCGCTTGAGCATCCGCTGACCCCTCTCTGTCAGTTTATGTGGCCTACCACTTGGTGGTTGAGTTGCTGTTGTTCCCAAACTTTTCCATTTTCATACAATAAAGCCGAGAGTTGACTTTGGAACATTTCTCGACTGTATTTGTTGCACAGGTGGCATCCTATGACAGTTCCACGCTGGAAATCACAGAGCTCCTCTTTCACAAATGTTTGTATAAAGAGTCTCCATGCCTATATGCTTGACTTTACGCACCTGTGGCCAGGCCAAGTGATTAGGACACCTGATTCTGATCATTTGGATGGGTGGCCAATAATACTTTTTTTGCGATATAGTGTATGTTTCAGGGTGACACGCGAAAGGAGAAACCAGTCCCTGTACTCAATCTGCTGACTATTTACGGCAAAAGGTACATTTATGTTATTTTATTGGAATACAAATGAACTTCCACGACATACAATTTAAAATGACTATATTGTTTTATCCTGTGATGAGGTGGCAACTTGTCCAGGGTGTACCCCGCCTACCGCCCGAATGCAGCTGAGGTAGGCTCCAGCGACTCCCCCACGACCCCAAAAGGGACAAGTGGTAGGAAATGGATGGATGGACATTGCTTTATTGCAGTGGTACAGTATTAATGACAACCCGTAAAAACACGTACTTGGTAAAGGGAGAGTCATTAGTAAAGGCTTTTTAACTTTGATTATGTTTTGACTCGGGCTTCACGGTGGCAGAGGGGTTAGTGCGTCTGCCTCACAATACGAAGGTCCTGCAGTCCTGGGTTCAAAATCCAGGCTCGGGATCTTTCTGTGTGGAGTTTGCATGTTCTCCCCGTGAATGCGTGGGTTCCCTCCGGGTACTCCGGCTTCCTCCCACTTCCAAAGACATGCACCTGGGGATAGGTTGATTGGCAACACTAAATTGGCCCTAGTGTGTGAATGTGAGTGTGAATGTTGTCTGTCTATCTGTGTTGGCCCTGCGATGAGGTGGCGACTTGTCCAGGGTGTACCCCGCCTTCCGCCCGATTGTAGCTGAGATAGGCGCCAGCACCCCCCGTGACCCCGAAAGGGAATAAGCGGTAGAAAATGGATGGATGGATGTTTTGACTCATCTATGAACAAAATAGCCAAACATCTGTTTTTCATTTCAATTACAGACATTAGCCGGACATCTGTCCTTCCATTCGCACACACGCATAGTGGAAACATCAATCTTACAGAAAAAAAAAAGGAAAGTGGTGTTTGTAAGTATGGCCCCGTTTGACCCCGTGGACAATGCTGACTTGTGTCTTTCAACCGAAGCGAGATCTTACATCCCGTGAGGGACGCCGCCGCCGCCCGTCCAGAGCGGGACCCCACAGTGAGAGGCCAGCTGGTTGGCCTGATGACCCGCGAAGACACAGATGTGAAGCGCTGAGCTGCTCTTCGTGCTTGGCAAAGAGAACGGTACTGTTTTCATTCGGTGCATGACAAGAATCTCCAACTCTTTTCTTTTTTTCTCTAAAAAATATTTATTCATTTGATAGTGAAATCCTAACACAGGTACCAAGAAACAGACACTTTTTCCCTCCCAACCCCCAAAAATACAAAAAAATAAGATTAAAAATACAAAAAATTTAAATAAACAACTTATCTTTGTAAACACTCTAAGTTTTTCAGTGATGTACCCCCGTGAACATTTTTTTTAATTCAAGTACCCCCTAATCAGAGCAAAGCATTTTCGGTTGGAAAAAAAGAGATAAAGAAGTAAAAAACAGCACTATGTCATCAGTTTCTGATTTATTAAATTGTATAACAGTGCAAAATATTGCTCATTTGTAGAGGTCTTTCTTGAACTATTTGGAAAAAAGATATAAAAATAACAAAAAAACTTGTTGAAAAATAAACAAGTGATTCAATTATAAATAAAGATTTCTACACATATAAGTAATCATCAACTTAAAGTGCCCTCTTTGGGGATTGTATTACAGATCCATCTGGATTCATGAACCTAATTCTGAATATTTCTTCACAAAAAAATACATCTTTAACATCAATATTTATAGAACATGTCCACAAAAATTCTAGCTGTCAACACTGAATATTGCATTGTTGTATTTCTTTTCACAGTTTATGAACTTACATTCATATGTTGTTGAAGTATTGTATATGTATAACAGATTTTTGGATTGTTGCTATTTTTAAAATATTTTTTCAAAAATCTCCCATACCCCTTGGCATACCTTTCAAGTGCCCCCAGTGGTAAGCGTACCCCCATTTGAGAACCACTGGCTTAATCCATTTCATAATTTAATTCCACACACTGATATGCTGATTAGCCACCAACTCAAGGCATGTTATGGAATGTTTGTAGCTAATTTTTTTGCTTCAACTTTCAAGGGAAACTGCATTTTTTTTTTTCAATTTTGCCTGTCATTCATAATCGTTATGAGAGACAACCACGCACTTTTTTTTTGTTATTATTTTAAGATTTTAGAGATGGTAAAAACAGCCCTGGACAACAACTTCAAAACCCTTCAATAATGTTTTATATACACACTGCAAGTCTATATGTAATGTAGTAACAGACACCTTCATAACAAAATGTAATATGTGCAATATTTAACACATTTTGGTCATGTTATTCATTTCCGGGACTGATTTCTTCCGTGCATTGATTTCTGTTTCCATAGCAACGCACGTCTGACTTCAGGCAACATGTGTGTTCTTGCTTCTGCAGACAAACACGAGTGTGAGTTCTAATCACGGCAGACTTGGTAACAGACAACGAATACGACTATTTTTAGACAAATGAGGATTCACAACTATATATTTTTGAAGCTGAACATACTGCTGCTTATAGAAGCGAGCCCGAAGGAAGAGTGAGACTTTGGACCGGACGGAAGCCGGGGCGAGAGGAATGTAAGCGATTTTGACTCTATAAATATGGAACTTGGAGACAAACTAATTTGACATAAATGGATTGCTTTCCGAAAATAACAGATAACGTCTCCGGCCAGCTGGACCAGTCCATCGAGTGATGCATGATAAACAGACTTTCACAGTGAGCGTTCTAATATTGTCCCCTGAAAGTGTGCTTTTCCTTGCATGGCTGCAATAAACACTCTGATGATCTCTCCCCAGGAAAGACCCTCTCACTCAAATCAATCAATCAAAGTTTATTCATACAGCCCTAAATAACGAGTGTTTCAAAGGGCTGCACAAGCCGCAGATCCTACACTTAAGTGCTTTCTGCCGCCGCCACTGCGGGCGTTTATAATTTAACGTCCTGATTTTGATGGCTTGTCATATCTTGCCCCTGACTGTTAGTAACGTTTTGGCCTGGTTTTGGAAAAAAATAAAAATAAATAAAAAGCTAAGCTACAGGAATCGCTACTGGTTCAAAAAGAAGCGAGGCTACTGGGAAATGTAGTTAAGCTACTAGCGTCACTACCTTTAACCATCATGAATATATATATATATATATATATATATATATATATATATATATATATATATATAATTTTATGTACATGAATTACTGTATCTTGTTTTATTTGTTGCATTAACCATATTCCCTCCTGTGGTGAGTTATCCTGGCCAACAGAGATCCCGGTAGACAGTTTGAATAAAGTATTTTCATTTTGCACAAACACCCCGGGGGTGGCTTGCTTTCCAGCAATCTGCGTTTGTCTCTGGACGTGTGTCTCTCCCTGGCTCCAATTCCAAGTCCAACTCCAATAACGTGTCCTGTCCTGGCTGATGCTAATAAGGGCGACAGGTGATTCGATAATAAATCCCAGCTGGGCAATCTACTCACCTGTCGCTGGCTTCGAAGCCGGTCCTTACACACCCCGTAGACCGCGCCCCCTTCCACATCATTTTATATGAAAAAGTAATAGTAAGGCCCCATGTGGGGTCCCCACATCTGCGGTCCTATCCAAGGTTTCTCATTGTCATCCTATCAGGTTGAGTTTTTTCTTGCCCTGATGCGGGATCTGAGCCGAGGATGTCATTGTGGCTTGTGCAGCCCTTTGAGACACTCGTGATTTAGGTTTATATAAGTAAACTTTGATTGATTGATGTCTACCATAGAGGATATTGGTTAAATTTGTTTAACATTTGTTACCAAATTCACCTTAAACTACTGATTAAACATTCAAATTTTAACTTTAAAAACAGAATCATTAAATGATAGCAACATTTAACAGTACAGTTGTGAGACTCTTTATGAACTGACCTAATTTATTGATTTACAAGAAATTACTTGTAATTTCATACGTAAATATACTACCCCATATCAAGAAATTACAACTATTTTTCTTGTTAAAGGCATCCTTGTTGGTGCAAAATGTTCTAAATATAGTATACTGTGTGAAAATGCTCATATGCAGGTAAAAAATTCTCAGATACTAAAGGTCTTTGTCATGGAACAAGGGAATATTTGGCAAAAGTGAGACATGCAGAATTTGGAGGCGGTGGTCTAAAAGGGGAAAGGGGGATGTCCATGGAAATAATGGGTGGGGAGGAGCAC
>NC_084633.1:33445493-33467993 GCF_033978795.1 Nerophis ophidion | reverse complement strand
CAACTAATCCAAACATTCCAAGGGCTCATTACCTTTTTTTTCCCCGCTCCAAAACATTGTGGAGAAAGCTTGGATGAAATTAACTGGTTCCATAGATGATGGTTGAGGGATCCATAGAGTAGAAGAAAGTTACATTATATATTATGTATTGCTTTGTAAATATTGTGATATATAGAAATACGAGCTTTCTCTCGGCTTATGTTTTAAGTTATGAGCCTCCCTGCCACTAGGTGGCAGAGCGATTGTCACTGTGAACGTCCTAGCATCCGCTTTTACTGGCCAACAATAGCTTACAGCTAGAAATAGACAAACGTTTTTTCCAACCATGGGATGGAAGAAAGTGAGTGTGAAGGACAGTGCTGAGAAGAAGCGGGTGAACAAAATCATTAGAAACATGGCTGAGCTGAAGCCATTTTAGCATAGCATTGCTCGTCTGCACCATACTGAAGCAGAATGAGTCCAACACCAGCCAAAGACGTTGAAATAATACCTCAACGGCAAACATTTATCCATGAAAATTGGAGACGCTGCTGATGGACAGATAGTACTTTACTGATGGTGTGTTTGACAGAAAATCAGCTTAAATAAAATAACACATAAGTCTGTTCTCCAAGGTAAATGCTGTACTTTATTACATTACTTTAAAATTACTGTAATTGGTTGTAGTACATTCTTTTAAATTTAAAGTGCCAATGATTGTCACACACACACCAGGTGTGGTGATATTATTCTCTGCATTTGACCCATCACCCTTGATCACCCCCTGGGAGGTGAGGGGAGCAGTGAGCAGCAGCGGTGACCATGGCCAGGGACTCATTTTGGTGATTTAACCCCCAATTCCAACCACTGATGCTGAGTGCCAAGCAGGGAGGTAATGGATCCCATTTTTAATAGATTTTGGTATGACACGATCTATCCGATCTCAGGGCGGACACTCCAACCACTTGTATTGTAATATTACTTACCGTATTTCCTTGAATTGCCGCAGGGCATATAGTAATCGCCTGCCTTGAATTACTGCCGGGTCAAACTCGCTCCGCAAAATAATTAGTGCATACTTAGTATTACCGCCTGGTCAAACTCGTGACGTCACGAATGACACTTCCCCTGTCATCATTTTCAAAATGGAGGAGGCTGATTTCAATACCGGTAATTTGAAATGAAATCGCATAAAGGGAAGAAGATTAAGAGCTATTCAGTAGGATTTAAGGTCCAAGCTTACATCACACTCAAATTTTTGCGGCATGCCTTTGGTAAGTGCCGGAGTGAGAAGAGGTTTTAAAATAATTAGCGCATGCTTACTTTTACCGCATGCTTTTGGTAAGCGCAGGAGTGAGAAGAGGTTTTAAATTAATTAGTGACCCGGCGGCAATTCAGGGAAATACAGAACTAAAAATGTGTTTTCTTTTTGAAAAGCATTGTACGTATCAAAATTGCGCTACTTTTGGGAGGAGTGCGGGCAAGCACCAATTAGATTAATTTAATTAATTAATAGATTAATTTCAATTAATTACAAGACAAGTGTTTTGAGTTATATGTCCCGATTCCTCGTGACAGCTATGGACTTAGAGCAATATTCTCATTTTGTTGTGGCTTATTTTCTCTTTGCGCTCTTATTTTCCTAGTTCCACTTCCTTTTTTTTTGGCATGTCAGGCAGTGCCTTCACCTGTCCCTAATTGCCAATCGGGCCAGTTCGCTTTGCTTTGTTTTGCCTGCCTTGCTCCTAATAAAAGGGACTCATACGTCGCTATATACCCTGAACCACGTTCATGTGGACCTGATACTTTTTTGTGTTGTGGATGGGCTAGTTTAAGACAGAAGTGCTTCAGCGAAAAGAAAGAATTAGGTGACACGAACACTACTTGCACAAACTGCCCAAAATGTGTTGCCAGAGGCGCCAAAATCAGTCTGTGCTGCAATGGGTTACTTGCATTTTTTGTGTTTTTTAAATCAAATTGATAATAATGATGGACAAATGAATTTTGACTGTTTTTTTTTGCTGCACCTGTGTCTGACAAAAGCGAGCATTGTAGAATATGCACATAGCATTCGTGCATTTTTGTGTGTGAGCTTGTTTGCCCGAGTGGTATTCACTCTTGCTGAGTGACCTCACACAGGAAGTCAGACTGCTGACAGGAAGGAAGTTCCCTTCCCTCCTCAACAGACCTAATTATACGACCGAAGGCATTTCCCATGGCCGCAGCCAACCTGTGACCCACAAAGGGGCACCCATTAGTTAAGTGATGAATTCAGTGAGGCAGCACGGTGGAACAGGGGTTAGTGCGTCTGCCTCACAATACCAAGGTCCTGAGTAGTCCTGGGTTCAATCCCGGGCTCGGATCTTTTTTTGTGGAATTTGCATGTCCTCCCTCCGGGTACTCCGGCTTCCTCCCACCTCCAAAGACATGCACCTGGGGATAGGTTGATTGGCAACATCAAATGGGCCCAGTGTGTGAATGTTGTCTGTCTGTCTGTGTTGGCCCTGCGATGAGGTGGCGACTTGTCCAGGGTGTACACCGCCTTAAGCCCGATTGTAGCTGGGATAGGCGTCCGCGACCCCAAAGAGAATATGCAGTAGAAAATGGATGGATGGATGAATTCAGTGAAGAAACATGACCAAAATTCAATGGCCAAATCAAAGCCACAACCAGACATTGATTAAACGTTT
Organism: Nerophis ophidion; assembly: GCF_033978795.1. Taxonomy (NCBI): domain Eukaryota; kingdom Metazoa; phylum Chordata; class Actinopteri; order Syngnathiformes; family Syngnathidae; genus Nerophis; species Nerophis ophidion. Next base: position 33,465,324 of record NC_084633.1, on the reverse strand, counting down.
TATTTGTGTTGTAGAATATTGGTTTGGAAATGACCAAATTTCAATGGTCAAATCCACGTCACAACCTGACATTGATTAAAGGGGAACATTATCACAATTTCAGAAGGGTTAAAACCAATAAAAATCAGTTCCCAGTGGCTTATCTTGTTTTTTCAAGTTTTTTTCAAAATTTTACCCGTCCCGTAATATCCCTAAAAAAAGCTTTAAAGTGCCTGATTTTCGCCATCTGCGAAGCCACTGTCCATTTCCCTGTGCCGTCACATAGCGATGCCAATACAAACAACTGGTGGATAGCACAGCAAGATATAGCGACATTAGCTTGGATTCAGAATCGGATTTCAGCAGCTTAAGCGATTCAACAGATTACGCATGTATTGAAACGGATGGTTGGAGTGTGGAGGCAGATAGCGAAAACAAAGTTTAAGAAGAAACTGAAGCTATTGAGCGAATAGCTATTGACGCTATTCGGCCCTGTTTGCCTTAGCATCGCCGTTAAAATGTGCAGACCAACGATCGGAAGTTTTGCATCTTGTGACACTGGATCAACTTAAATCTGTCGATTGGTAAGTGTTTGTTTGGGTGGAAAGAAACGCTGGATGCAAATACAGCTACAAATGTACATACAGCTAGCCTAAATAGCATGTTAGCATCCATTAGCTGGCAGTCATGCCGCGACCAAATATGTCTGATTAGCACATAAGTCAATAACATCAACAAAACTCACCTTTGTGATTTAGTTGACTTTATTGTTGGGAATGCATCTGCTTTGAGTGTCGCAGGATATCCAGAAATTTTTGCCATCTCTGTGCCATCTCTGTCAAAGCATCGCCGGTAAAAACCAAACGACGGACTTTCGCATCTCTTGACACTGGAGCAACTTAAATCCGTCGATTGGTATGTGTTTGTTTGGCATTGAATGTGGGTGGAGGGAAAGGCTGGATGCAAATATAGCTACAAATGAGGCATAACGATGCAATATATACATACAGCTAACCAAATAGCACGTTAGCATCGATTAGCATGCCGTGCTAATCGATGCACATTCTACGTAAATCAACTTGAATCCGTCCCTGATCGTGTTGTTACACCCTCCGACAACACACCGACGAGGCATGATGTCTCCAAGGTACCGGAAAACAGTCGAAAAAACGGAAAATAACAGAGCTGATTTGACTTGCTGCGTGTAATGTGGTGGAGAAAATGGCGGATTGACTACCTAGGCGACGTCACGTTCTGACGTCATTGCTCCGAGAGCGATAAATAGAGAGACGTTTAATCCGCCAAAATTCACCCATTTAGAGTTCGGAAATCGGTTAAAAAAAATAATTTTTCTGCAACATCAAGGTATATATTGACGCTTACATAGGTCTGGTGATAAGGATCCCCTTTAAACAAAAAGCAAGTTGTTCCAACGTTATGTTTAAGTTGCTCAATCAATCAATCAATCAATGTTTATTTATGTAGCCCTAAATCACATGTGTCTCAAAGGGCTGCACAAACCACAACGACATCGTCGGTAGAGCCCACATAAGGGCAAGGAAAAACTCACCCCAGTGGGACGTCGACAATGATGACTATGAGAAACCTTGGAGAGGACCGCATATGTGGGGAACCCCCCCAATGGATGTCGAGCGGATCTAACATGATATTGTAAAAGTCCAATCCATAGTGGATCTAACATAACCATGAGAATCCAGTCCAAAGTGGATCCAATATAGTAGCGACAGTCCTTGTCCCTGCACTCCTCAGCATCTACATGCTGTCATTAGGCGACATCATACACAAATACGGTGTTAGCTTTCACTGTTATGCTGATGACACCCAACTCTACATGCCCCTAAAGCTGACCAACACGCCGGCTGATAGTCAGCTGGAGGCGTTTCTTAATGAAATTAAACAAACAATGTCAGCCAACGTTTTGCAACTCAACACCAAAACAACGGACATGCTGATTATCGGTCCTGCTAGACACCGACCTCTATTTAGTAATACAACTTTAACATTTGACAACCAAACAATTAAACAAGGCGACTCTGTAAATAATCTGGGTATTATTTTCGACCCAACTCTTTCCTTTGAGTCCCACATCAAAAGCGTTACTAAAACGGCCTTCTTTCATCTCCGTAATATCGCTCAAATTTGCTCCATTTTGTCCACTAAAGACGCTGAGATCATTATCCATGCGTTTGTTACGTCTCGCCTCGACTACTGTAACGTATTATTTTCGGGTCTCCCCATGTCTAGCATTAAAAGATTACAGTTGGTACAAAATGCGGCTGCTAGACTTTTGACAAGAACAAGAACCGATCCACAGACAAGCGGTCCATCCTGGGTCCCGACTCTGAACAGCCAATACTTCATCCATGGCCACCGGACCGGAGAAAAAGAAAAGAAACGGCTTATCAACTGATCTAAAAAGGGGGTCTAATTAAAGGCTGGAGTATACAAATGAGTTTTAAGATGAGACCCAAATGCTTCTACTGAGGTAGCATCTCGAACTTTTACCGGGAGGGCATTCCAGAGTACTGGAGCCCGAATGGAAAATGTTCTATAGCCCGCAGACTTTTTTTGGGCTCTGGGAATCACTAATAAGCCGGAGTCCTTTGAACGCAGATTTCTTACCGGGACATATGGTACAATATAATCGGCAAGATAGGATGGAGCTAGACCTTGTAGTATTTTATACGTAAGTAGTAAAACCTTAAAGTCACATCTTAAGTGCACAGGAAGCCAGTGCAGGTGAGCCAGTACAGGCGTAATGTGATCAAATGTTCTTGTTCTTGCTCAACATCAAGACCTAATTCAACAAGTTCTCAACGTTGTTTCAATGTCTTGTGGCTGCTGGGAGTACAGTACAAATGAAAATGACCTGCCTCTTATCACATCTCTCCTTATTTTGTCTTTGCAGGATGTCGGTATCGTGCAGATGTTTGTGCTGCGTCAAATACGTGATGTTTGTGTTTAACCTCATCTTCTGGGTGAGTGTTTGCACAGCTGGGATTTACCAGGTGACATTTCAATGAAACATACATACTAATGAAGCCTTTTAATGTCACATTTCCTGAATAGTTAGGAGGATGCGGGTTGTTTGGCGTTGGAGTTTGGCTGTCCTTCACACAGGCGGAGTTTTCCTCTCTTCCGCTCTCCTTCCCATCCCTCTCGGCAGCCAATCTGCTGCTGGTCGCCGGCGGGATCACCATGGTAACGGGCTTCCTGGGCTGTCTGGGAGCCCTGAAGGAGCAGCGCTGCCTGTTGTTTATGGTAGGACGGCCTTACATGATCAAATTAGCACTTTTACACCTCTTCAATTCTTAGTCAAAGACAGTCTGTCATTTCTTACAATTGGGCTGTCAAACTCATTTTCACATGGCAGTTGTGCAGAGGGCTGCTTGTAACAGCGAATATATATAGTTATAGTTTATTGTTCTTCGGTCAATGGTCAGCAAAACAAACAAACAGTTGTGCAATCATCGACTGAAAATGAAAATGTTGCAGACCGAAAGCGTTTAGGCTGAAGTTGAACACTTATGCCGCCTAACCCTATAAAGCAGTGGTTCTTGACCTGGGTTCGATCGAACCCTAGGGGTTCGGTGAGTCGGCCTCAGGGGTTCGGTAGAGGTCAAAACACACCCGATTCATTATCTCAATAAAAAACTTCTCCCTATCGGCGTGTTACGGATACGGCAACAGCAGAAGTCACAACGATTTGCAGGTGTGTAATTTGTTGTGAGTTTAGTGTCGGTTTTGTTCTTTGAACAAGGTGATGTTCATGCACGGTTCATTTTGTGCACCAGTAAAAAAACACGGTTACACTTTAGTATGGGGGACATATTCATCATTAATTAGTTGCTTATTAACATGCAAATTAGTAACATATCGGCTCTTAACTAGTCATTAATAATGTCTTATACGGCATGGCCTAATTATAACCCTAACCCTCGAACCCTAACCCTAGCCCTAACCAAATAACTCCAAATTAAGTCTTGGTTACTTAGAATATGTTCCCCTTGTGTCCAAAAACCTCTAAATTATGTCTTTGTTACTTAGAATATGTTCTCCATATAAAGTGTTACCAAAAGCATATAACTTTGTCTTGAATTATTAAGAAATACATTTTATTTTTCACTAAGAAGGGTTTGATGAATGTGCATATGAAACTAATGGGGTTCGGTACCTCCAACAAGGTTAAGAACCACTGCTATAAACAATGTCAAGTACAAAATAAACTTCCGAAAATTATGAAATGTCCTTTGCACAACATACTATGAATACACATTATGCACAACATGAACATAGTTTAATTATATACATAGTAAAGGCATGTGAAATATCCTTGCACACGTATTAAACCTTTGCACCAATTATATGAATTCTAATGTGAAATTGCATCATGATATTAATACACAATTGCCCATGTATTTGAGGGTTAATTACTTTTATGTACAAATTGATGGCTAACCTGCTTTGAAATCATAAGTCAGGGTGACAAGCAGATATTTAACTATTTATTTTTTACAAAAAATGTTTGAATGATGTTAGTACAATGACTTCTGCATGATCTGATTTTATTTAAAAGGGGAACTGCACTTTTTCGGGGGATTTTTGCCTATTGTTCACAAGCTTTATGAGAGACAATAAGACACAAATATTTTCATTTTTTTTTGCGTTCTAACATGTAAAAATCAATCAATCAATTCTAAATAATTTAAAAAATGCATTAAAAACCATCAACAATACTTAATTTACGTCCTGTAACCTGTATAATAACCAAGCTGTAGGAACATTGTTATTGTAAGAGCAAACCCTGGGGAAATCTTTTTCGATCAAAGTATCGGCGTGCTTTGGTATTAGCCGTAAAAACTAACTACGGCAAGAGATAAGCTAACTTGTACAGCAACACAAAACGCGTTTGAGTTTGTTATGCACAACACAATGCGATACGACTCCAATCATATTACAGTATCTGCAAAATATTAACACACATTTCATGTTTTGTTTGCGCACAGCTAGCCACACAGCGTATGTACTGTATGTACTGATACACAAATGACGTGCTGCATTTATCGTGATCAATATTAAAGTTTGAACCACTCGATGGACAGTTGTGCGTTTGGTCCAGCTGGCCGGGGACATTTTTCTCCGGTGTATTTGGGTAAATACTCCATTTATGTTGAAATAGCTTAGCTTCAAGTTCCACATTTACAGCTTTGAGTCATGCCAACCTCACTCTCTCAGCTTCCATCTGCTCCGAGGTCTTACTCTTCATTTGTACTCGCTTCTAGAAGCAGCAGTTCATCCTCAGTATATTCAGCTTCAAAAAGATAAGTAATCTTATAGATAAATAGTCGTGTTCATTTTTTGTTACTGAATCTGCCATGATTAAAAGATGAACGCGCCTTTTTTTTTCTGGAAGTAGGAACACACTTGTTGCCAGAAGTCGGAAGTGCGATGCTAAGGACGGAAATAAATGCGCCGAGTAATCAGTTCCGGCAAGAATTAAAATGACCAAAATATGGTAACTGTTGTACATACTACATATTGTTATGAAGTTGTCTGTTACTACATTTTATATATATACTTGCAGTGTGTATATAAAAGGTTGATGGAGGGTTTTAAAGTTGTTTTAGAGGGAAATGCGGCATTTTCCAGTTTTTTTATCGTTTTCAAAATCTGTAAAAAAAAAAAAAAACTACGTGTGTTCTTGTCTCTCATATTTATTCCCCCAAAAAGTGCAGTTTCCCTTTAAGTTTAAAAGACATGCAATTGTACGAGCGCATTCAATTTTTCTGTCACAATCTTAACAAATTAGTGTGTTTACAATGAAAGATGAATAATTCATGCATATTATTTATAGCAGGGGTCACCAACCTTTTTGAAACCATGAGCTACTTCTTGGGTACTGATTAATGCGAAGGGTTACCAGTTTGATACACACCTAAATGAATTGCCAGGAATAGCCAAATTGCTCAATTTACCTTTAATATATATATATATAAAATGGGTATTTCTGTCTGTCATTCTGTCTTACATTTTTTTTCCTTTTATGGAAGGTTTTTTTGTAGGCAATAAATGATGAAAAAAACACTTAATTGAACGGTTTAAAAGAGGAGAAAACAGGAAAAAATGAAAATACATTTTTGAAACATAGTTTATCTTCATTTTCGACTCTGAAATTCAAAATTCAACTCAAAAAAGAAGAGAAAGACTAGCTAATTCGAATATTTGGGAAAAAAATTTAAAATAACTTATAGAACATCATTAGTAATTTTTCCTGATTAAGATTAATTTTAGAATTTTGATGACATGTTTTAAATAGGGTAAAATCCAATCTGCATTTTGTTAGAATATATAAAAAATTGGACCAAGCTATATTTCTAACAAAGAAAAATCATTATTTCTTCTAGATTTTCCAGGACAAAAATTTTAAAAGAAATTCAAAAGACTTTGAAATAAGATTTAAATTTGATTCTAAAGATTTTCTACATTTGCCAGAATAATTTTTTTGAATTTTAATCATAATAATAAGTTTGAAGAAATATTTCACAAATATTCTTCATCGAAAAAACAGAAGCTAAAATTAAGAATTAAATAAAAATGTATTTATTATTCTTTACAATAAAAAAATAAATTTACTTGAACATTGATTTAAATTGTCAGGAACGAAGAGGAAGGAATTTAAAAGGTAAAAAGGTATATGTGTTTAAAAATCCTAAAATCATTTTTAAGGTTGTATTTTTTCTCTAAAATTGTCTTCCTGAAAGTTATGAGAAGCAAAGTAATAAAATAAATCAATTTATTTAAACAATTGAATACCAAGTCTTTAAAATATTTTCTTGGATTTTCAAATTCTATTTGAGTTTTTTCTCTCTTAGAATTAAAAATGTCGAGCAAAGCGAGACCAGCTTGCTAGTAAATAAATAAAATTTAAATAGAGGCAGCTCACTGGTAAGTGCTGCTATTTGAGCTAGTTTTAGAACAGGCCAACGGGCTACCTGGTGCCCGCGGGCCCCGCGTTGGTGACCCCTGATATATAGGCTTTCCCGGGCCACATAGAATAAGGTGGCAGACCATGTCTGTTGAGTTTGACACCTGTGTCCTAGAAGAATTACAAAAATGTTTTTAAATAAGCTCACAATTATCTTCCTCCCTCTTCACAGTTCTTTGTGATCCTGTTGCTCCTCGTCTTGACAGAAGTTGCTCTCGTTCTGGTCATACACATCTTTCGTGATCAGGTAAGCTCAATATCTACTCACGCCAGTGGTATTGGAATTCAACCCATAAAAAGGCCCCAAAAACATTTTTCATTTTGCATACTCTAAGCCAGGGGTGTCCAAGCTATGGCTTGCATGCTAAGTTTGGTCCACCGGCATCTTCAGTTTGGCCGGCGAGACGTCATGAGTTTAATAAGGAATCTGTGGGGTGTTTTCAAATACATTTTAAATATCTGATTATATTGTTGCTGCAACTTTGCCACTATCTTATGGAGAATGTGATTAATTCAGATCAGTGATCATGAGTTGTGCATTGAAATTAATTCAGGACAGCATTTACCTGTATGACCCAATCGAACAACCTTCCCTAGTCATGGCACACAAAAACAATTCTACCGACACAAAAAGTCAACACACATTGTCACACATAACACAACTTTCTCACTGAACGTTGTGGATATTATAAAAAAAAAAAAAGAAGGTCCAAGCACCATGAAACAGTCCATATTACACCCATTTAAATTCATTACAATGCATGATGGGTGCTGCAAAGAGAAATGGAGAAATTGGCATGGGCGAAACTGCCCAAAGATAGGAGTGCCAAGCTTGTGGCATCATATTCAAAAATATTTGAGGCTGTAATTGCTGTCAAAGTGCATCAACAAAGTAATAAGCAAAGGCTGTGAATACTTATGCACATATATTTTTTTAGCTTTAGTAAATTTGCAAAATAAAAAAAATAAAAATACATTTTCACATTGTCATTATGAGGTGTTATATGTAGAATTTTGTGGAGAAAAATTATCTTATTCCTTGACAAAAATGCGAAGCGCTGTGAATATAATCCGCATGCACTATATATAAGTGCTCACTTGCGCAGTACATATTTATTTTTGCTTATGGCTTCCTGGAAATCTTAATTATGGACATTTTTAGAGAGGAAATAGTGACATAGTCATGTGAATACACCTAAAAGCCCACAGAGGAAGTGTAACTTCCTCTCCGGCAGGGCTAGTGTGGCAGAATCAAATACAATATTTAACAGGACCCTTTCAAAGATGGATTGCATCATGAGGGTAATTCAGTGGAAGATGATCAAATTCCCAAAAACACACCAATTGGGAAAGTTGACCAAAAATTTTCCGCACCCTCTTATGTGGTTCCTCTATTTGTTTCTTTTTTTCCAGCTGGATTCCAAAGCACAAGGTGACTTAAAGGAGGGGATGAAGAGTTATGAATCAGACCCTGGGTTGAAAAAATCCTGGGATAATGTCCAAAAAATGGTAAGAATTTAAAAAATACCAACATAAAACCTGCCTTGTTACTACACACACAACACAGCACAATAACAAACAACTCATTTGGGGAAAAAGTTGGTGTACATTTATGATATTAATATAAGTTTTTATACTCCTTGTACATTTTTTGTTGTTTTGCTCCTCAGAAGTTTAAAATGAAAAAATCATCTAATTTCAAAAGGGGTGGACGATACGGCAAAATTTGGTACCAGGCAAACACAATGTTCGTACCGTTGATACCAAGAATACTATTGATATATTTTACGTGACATTTTTCAAAATATTTGCATGAGTTAGGAATTTCTCATTAATTTTTTGACTGTAATCAGAACAGGATGAATAAACGATAAGACAAACAAGACAATTTTTTAAACAAATATTTGTGAACAATTTTTATACAGTGCTATTAAACAATGTAACATTAGGATAAAAAAGCTAATAATGATTTTATTTTATGAAAAACAATTTAAAATAAAGTCAGTCGTGAAAAATTATTAAACAAAGGCGAAAACTACTATTAGCTTTCATTCAAATCCTTGGGCATTTTGCGCCCAAAGTCTTCTCGTGTTTTTTAACGTTTTCAACAAATGTGTTTTTACCTTATTTTTTGTGGACTTTTTGTATCTGCACTGAAACCACATAATTTCCTCATTGTGGGATGAATAAATTCCATCCTGTCCTGTCCTATCCTATACCTGCAAAAAAGCTAATAAAGCGTTACAATTTTTTGAGAACAAAGATATATGATTTTAAGGTGTATACCTGCAAAATGAGCAACAAAAGCTACAAACATTGGCTAACAGTTAGCATATGTCCAAAATAGGACTCTGAGGTGTATACCTCCAAATATAGCTAAAAAAGCTAACATGCTAACATTAGCATGCTTCAAGTACAACAATATTTTAGTCTAAGGTGTATACCTCCAAAATAAGCTACAAAAATAGCATGAAATGTTCGCATGTCATCATGCTAAACTAACAGTTAAAGTACCAAATTATGCGGACCCAACTCAGAATGGGACAAGCGGTAGTAAATGGATGGATGGATGGTATAGAGCAGGTGTCAGCAACCTATCATTGAAAGAGCCATAGTGCACCAAAAATACAAAAAACAAATCTGTCTGGAGCCGCATAAAGTTAAAAGCCTTATGTAAGTGTTAGAATGAAGGCAACACATCAAGTAAGGGTCTCTGAAGGTGAGATAATACCTGGAAATGACTGGCTTAAAACTGCCAAAGGTATAGATGTGTGTGCTCAAGTTCAGGGAAAAGACAGGCTTTTTTCTTTTAATGGATTTATTACAATCTTTGAAAGCTGGGTAACGTTTGCTGTGGTCTGGAACAACATGGCACACAATCAGAAATGCAGCCAATATTACATACAGATAATGTGTCATGAGACATGCAAATATAAATTAAATACACAGAGGACATAAGTAAAGAAAATTAAATATACCTACAAACGATGCATAATGATGCAATATGTACACACGGCTAGCCTAAATAGCATGTTAGCATGGATTATTAGCACTCCACGCAAGTCAATGACAACAACAAAGCTCACCTTTGTGCATTCACGCACAGCATAAAACGTTTGGTGGACAAAATGAGACAGAAGGAGTTGAGTTTGAGTATATTTCGATCATGCATGCTTACAACATGATACATAATTTCCAGTTTCTCTATTCAACATGTTCAAAAAAAAGTAGTGGCATTAAACACATCTTTCTGTGGCAGCGACGGAGAAAATTGTACATGTAAACAAACTACGACGGGTTGAAAGGCCGCCAAAATTAGTAGGACAAAACAGCGCTGGCCAAATACTGCCATCAATGAAGCATAAACACAAATATATTAAACAATAGGATTTCTAACAATTAGGAATGTTTGTGTTATATGTGTCCTCTGGGAGAAACATTAGTAAAACAAATATATTTCCCCCGATCTTTTTCCAATTTTGAAAAAGTTCCAAGGTTTTGATTGATTGATTGATTGATTGAAACTTTTATTACTAGATTGCACAGTACAGTACATATTCCGTACAATTGACCACTAAATGGTAACACCCCAATAAGTTCTTTAACCTGTTTAAGTCGGGGTCCACGTTAATCATTTCATGGTAAGGAGCCACTGGGGCTGTGCTAAAGAGCCGCGGGTTGCTGACCTCCGGCATAAAGACTAGCAATATTCAGATCGATCTACCCACCTCGAGTACATACAGTACTTTGACGCTTAACTGAAGTTATTTGAGTCGTGTGCATTATTTTTATGAATGGGTAACACTGAGGATTGATTTATTACACACCTCACCTGATGTGTCACACCAAGGCATCTAGAATTTAACTCTACATTAGCCGAGGACTAACTGGCAATTGTAGAACCCAACTTGTTTTTAATGAATTTCTCTATGTTTCCTCTTCCAGTTCAAATGTTGCGGCGTTACCAACAAAACCGACTGGTATGAAGTGCTCAATGGAACGCTGCCATCCTCCTGCTGCTCTGTTGGGATCGACCAATGCACTGATGGATGGAGTGAGGTCAGTGTACTGCTTACTCAGCAACAAGGGGGCTACAAAAAACCCTGATCTTTTTATATGAGATCTAAATGTTCTCCAGATGTGCGACCGGGAACACGATCAACAGCGATTTAAATGGAATATTTCATGTAAATGGAGCAAAATGAGTTGGCCACTGGCCAGACTGGTGTACCGTTGCCTCGACTGTTCTCTGCATACCTAAGACATGCATGATATGAGTCAGTGAACGTGTCAGTGTTTTCTCAGGTGTATGCAAGTCCAATTCTCCAAAAGCTTGAACAGTATGATCCTGTAAAAGAAGAAGGGGGGGAAAAAACATGTGTTCTCTTCATTTAGTTTGCGTTATTGCACCCGGTTGTACGATTTTTTTGTCCAACAATCGACAGACTTGCTTAGTCCAGGGGTGTCAAATTTGTTTTCATTTAGGGCCACATCTCAGAGGGTCGCTTTTGACAATGAGTAATATATGAATATACATGTATATCTATAATACTATATAATAATGGATGGATATGTAATACTTTAACAATATTTTTTTTTACATCAGCCTTTTCATATAAAGCCATAAACGAATGGAACGACCTCACAACAAACTTGAAAAGTTTAACAGATTACTCTTCATTTAGAATTGAAATTAAAAAGTGGCTTTGGAGCAATTAAGGCGGTCACGCGGTCACTAAGGTGGGCACTATGTTAGGCAGATCAACTAAATGTGTATTATATTTATTGGGGCTGCGAATCTTTGGGTGTCCCACGATTCGATTCAATATCGATACTTGGGGTCACGATTCGATAATATATCGATTTTTTTCGATTCGATTCGATTCTCTATTCAAAAACGATATTTTTCCGATTCAAAAAGATTCTGTATTCATTCAATACATAGGATTTCAGCAGGATCTACCAAAGTCTGCTGACATGTTAGCAGAGTAGTAGATTTAAAAAAAAAAAACTTTTATAATTATAAAGGACAATGTTTTATTGCAATAATGTAAATGTGTTTTAACTATTAAACGAACCAAAAATATGACTTATTTTATCTATGTGAAAATATTGGACACAGTGTGCTGTCAAGCTTATGAGATGCGATGCAAGTGTAAGCCACTGTGACACTATTGTTCTTTTTTTTTTATAAATGTCTAATGATAATGTCAATGAGGGATTTTTAATCACTGCTATGCTGAAATTATAACTAATATTGATACTGTTGTTGATAATATTCATTTTTGTTTCACTACTTTTGGTTTGTTCTGTGTCGTGTTTGTGTCTCCTTTCAATTGCTCTGTTTATTGCAGTTCTGAGTGTTGCTGGGTCAGGTTTGGTTTTGGAATTGGATTGCATTGTTATGGTATTGCTGTGTAGTGGTTTGTTGGATTGATAAAAAAATAAATAAAATACAAAACAAAAATTGATTTTTTTAAAAATGAGAATCGATTCTGAATCGCACAACGTATTCGATTCGATTCGTATTAGAAACGATTTTTTCCCCCACCCCTATTATTTATCCATGACAGCATTTCTGTTGTAAATTGCGAGGTTTGTCTGTTAAAATCATGGTTGTTTTTACAAATGATGACAGATGTGAACAAGAGCATGTATTGTCTTTGTGTGATGATGTAAATGAGGTGCGGTTGTATTGTATATTTAATTTAAGTAGCCAGGGACTGCAGATGGGGCTTCACGGTGGCAGAGGGGTTAGTGCGTCTGTCTCACAAAACGAAGGTCCTTCAGTCCTGGGTTCAAATCCAGGCTCGGGATCTTTCTGTGTGGAGTTTGCATGTCCTCCCCGTGAATGCGTGGGTTCCCTCCGGGTACTCCGGCTTCCTCCCACCTCCAAAGACATGCACCTGGGGATAGGTTGATTGGCAACACTAAAATTGGCCCTAGTGTGTGAATGTGAGTGTGAATGTTGTCTGTCTATCTGTGTTGGCCCTGCGATGAGGTGGCGACTTGTCCAGGGTGTACCTCGCCTTCCGCCCGATTGCCAGCGCCCCCCGCGACCCCAAAAGGGAATAAGCGGTAGAAAATGGATGGATGGATGGACTGCAGATGGAAATGAGCTGTCTTTGAGCTTAATGTTTTTGTGCACCGTCCCTTCAAATAAAGACTAAACAAACAAACATAAGCTGCAAAAAAAAAATTACATTTTACTTTAAAAACTGGCATCTCAGTCACCGGAATTGTACAGTAAAAGCAATGTTGTTTTTTTTAACATATACGAAATGAATAAATGGAATGTAATGGAAAAACAACACCATTGTTTTTAGTGGTAAAATTCAAGCAATAGAGCTGCTAGTTTGTTTGTTTTTACCGTAAAAGCTAGTTTGTTTGTTTTTACCGTAAAATCTTGTTGTTTTGTTTTTTTGTTTGTTTGTTTTTTAATGTTTTAGTGTCTTACTGCATATGGGAAAAAACACTTAAAATCCATTGTCAATTTTACAGTCCACACTTTGATTGATGATTTGTTTTGAAATCATCAGTCAAGCAGAGATTTAAGTACAGTATTTATCTTTATTTTAACAAATAATATTTATATATATAATTTTGATGATATGGAATTTTAAAAGATATGCTATTGCATGCAGCACATGATTTTTTTTTTATGTCATTATGGAATAAACTAATATATTTAGTAAGAAAAGATTAAGCATTTATTAATGCATATTATTTCCAGGCTTTCGCGAGTCACATATAATAATGTGGCGGGCCAGATATGGCCCCTGGGCCTTGAGTTTGACACCTGTGGCTTAGTCTATGCGTTAAGGGCTGGCCTGATCTACTAAGATCCCAAAAAGAAAGTGCTAAATAGTGTAAACATTTTAAAAACTTGCACTATTAGTAGGCGTGTTGTGGGGGATCTGCTATGAATGCGTGCACAAATAATACCAAGTGCAACAATTTTGCAGACCGCCCTATTTCAATGAGGTGTTATGTACTGTCAGCTGTCACCATGGCGACAGTCATTTTTCTCCACATTCGTGGCCTCCTGCTCAGACTTGCGCTGTTTTGCCATGTTGATGAACATGCAGCACACAAATCAAACCAAATCAAATCAACTTTATTTATAAAGCACATTTAAAATTTACCACAGGGGCAGCCAAAGTGCTGTACGATGGGCAGGTTAAAAGATAATACGAGGACCGAGCAAACAACACAACACAAACAGAACATGACAAAAAATAAATAAATAAAACATAAAAACAGGTTCACAGCAGGTGTATAATGGGGCGCCATTGCAGGATGGATATCACTCAGTGTTAAAAGCCAAGGAATAAAAGTATGTTTTTAAGAGAGACTTAAAAACAGGAAGAGAGGAGGTTTGTCTAACACTCATAGAAGCACACGGAAGGTGCGCTCCATGACATTTCCTGTCCGAATGTGAGCCACATTGTATCAATGTTCTTCCCCAGAGTCAAGAGAAAGGAGTGTTTTGTGTCATTCATTGCGTCCCGACTGCGTGGAAACTGGATATTTACTCGTCCATTCTTCGTTATATAGCATTTAACACATGGGACTATGGTTGTCCCGATACCAATATTTTGGTATCGGTACCTAAATGTATTTCGATACTTTTCCATACTTTTCTAAATAGAGGCCACCAAAAAATACATGACAAACAATCTTTTTTTATTGCAATTTTTTATTGCAATTTTGTCCTTAAATAAAATAGTGAACATACAAGACAACTTGTCTTTTAGTGGTAAGTAAACAAACAAAGGCTCCTAATTTGTCTGCTGATGTATGCAGTAACATATTGTGTCATTTATCATTCTATTATTTTGTCAAAATTATGAAGGACAAGCTGTAAAAATTGATTATTAATTCACTTAAACATGTTCTATCTACACTTCTGTTAAAATGTAATAATCATGTATCCTTCTGTTGTTTGGATACTTTACATTAGTTTCAAATTTGAGTATCGATCCGATACCAAGTAGTTACAGGATCAGACATTGGTCATATTCAAAGTACTCAAGTTTCCAGGGACATATTTACTGAGTTTATAAACATATCGTGAATTTTTTAAAAAGGAAAATTTGTTTTTCGACGATGAAAAAATATTGATGTAATCATAGTATCGACGAGATGCGATCTTGTACTTGGTATCATTGCAGTGGATGTCAGGTGTAGATCCACCCATGGCGTTTATTTCCAGTCAGGCGTGCTGGCTTTTGTTTACATTGTGACGCTGGTGAGCCATTGCATCGTCCTACGGCAGTGGTGTCAAACTCAAATACAGAGTGGGCCAAAATTTTAAACGGAACAAAGCCGCGGGCCAAGGTTGAACAAATTAACCTTTTAATAGGGACCCAAACAAGTTTTGCATTAAATATTGAACAAGCAAGGGTTATATAACTTTAGTGACATGCAAAATCCAGTTTCAAATAATAATAACAATAATTAAAAGAATATCAATGGCATATTAAATAAAATTTAAATAAAAGTATTTTTTTTCTATTTGCAATCTTCTGAGGTAAATAAATATCAAATTTTTTCCACAGGCTAATAATAAATTTGAAAATAAAATAACAATAATGAATGAACCAAACATTCAAGCCTTGAAGTAGCAAGAGAAAATGCATTATTAAAATGTTCATTTTTGGTCAGTTTGCTGGAAGTTTCCCGGAAGAGTTAGTGCTGCAAAGGTTTCTGGATATTTGTTCTGTTGTGTTACGGTGCGGATGTTCACCCAAAATGTGTTTGTTATTCTTGTTTGGGTGGGTTCACACAGTGGTGCATATTTGTAACAGTGCTAAAGTTGTTTATAGGGCCACCCTCAGTGTGACCCGTATGGCTGTTGACCAAGTATGCCTTGCATTCACTTGTGTGTGTGTGTGTAAAAGCCACAAATATTATGTGACACGCTGTTAGTATGGAGGAAAAGCGGACGTGACGACAGGTTGTAGAGAACGCTAAAGGCAGTGCCTTAAATGCACGCCCCCAATATAGTTGTTCAGGTGGAAATCGGTAGAAATTCGTGAGAATGGTTGCCCCGGGAAATTTTCGGGAGGGGCACTGAACTTTGGGAGTCTACCGTGAAAATTAGGAGGGTTGGCAAGTATGAGTATTAGCGGTGAATGCGGTGTTACAGCGGCACCGACGCTGTATAACACCGGTGGGCCAGCTCTAATGCTAAATTGATATTGCCTCAAGGGCCAAATATACCGCGGGCCAGAGTTTGACACCCATGTCTTACGAGGTGTAGTTAAGCATGTTTAGCTATTCCTCGTCCTGCAGGGATGATACTTGTAAGAAACTTACTTTATTCGTCGCCATAGAGGCGAGGATTAGTGATTTTGACTGCGGATGGATGTCCGCTGCAAGCTAACTAGCCTTGTCTTAAAGCACCTCTTCCTGAGGGTGTTATAGTGTTAGAGCATCACCTTTATCGTCAGTTTTAGGCCAAAATGCGTCCATTCTCCCTTTTCTGTCTACACACTGTGTCTGCTTGCACGTACTCTGTGATTGTGCGCTGCCGAACATGCCGTGATGACGCGTCGTCATGCCCGGGAACCGATACTTTTCAAACAGAGTATAG
The DNA here is from genome assembly GCF_033978795.1 of Nerophis ophidion. Classification (NCBI taxonomy): domain Eukaryota; kingdom Metazoa; phylum Chordata; class Actinopteri; order Syngnathiformes; family Syngnathidae; genus Nerophis; species Nerophis ophidion. The sequence goes on along the minus strand of NC_084633.1, from coordinate 33,448,741 downwards.
TCCTGATTTTGATTTAGTAGTACCACAATACTATTCTAGTATTGGTATACTGTACAACCCTACTTGGGACCTGTAAAAATACTGTGAGGGATGTCAGCACGAACTGTGCTGGAATTATCCAGCCACGAGAAAATGCAGTTTTGCAATGGGTTTTTCCGTAGCAGATACATTGGCTCCTTTTGGTTTTTGGCTCCAAAAGCTCTTAAGTCATCAAGCAGTGTAAAGGATGCCAGCCAGTGTGCCTGGGCCATGTGTACCTTAGAAAATGTCACCTAATGCCATATATACAGTATATACCGTATTTACTTGAATTGGCGCCGAGGCGCTAATTAATTTAAAACCTCTTCTCACTCCTGCGCTTACCAAAGGCATGCGGTAAAAGTAAGCATGCACAAATTATTTTAAAACCTCTTCTCACTCCTGCGCTTACCAAAGGCATGCGGTAAAAGTAAGCATGCACAAATTATTTTAAAACCTCTTCTCACTCCTGCGCTTACCAAAGGCATGCGGTAAAAGTAAGCATGCGCTACTTTAAAACCTATTCTCACTCCTGCGCTTACCAAAGGCATGCGGTAAAAGTAAGCATGCACTAATTATTTTAAAACCTCTTCTCACTCCTGCGCTTACCAAAAGGCATGCGGTAAAAGTAAGCATGCACTAATTATTTTAAAACCTCTTCTCACTCCTGCGCTTACCAAAGGCATGCGGTAAAAGTAAGCATGCGCTAATTATTTTAAAACCTCTTCTCACTCCTGCGCTTACCAAAGGCATGCGGTAAAAGTAAGCATGCACTAATTATTTTAAAACCTCTTCTCACTCCTGCGCTTACCAAAGGCATGCGGTAAAAGTAAGCATGCGCTAATTATTTTAAAACCTCTTCTCACTCCTGCGCTTACCAAAGGCATGCGGTAAAAGTAAGCATGCGCTAATTAATTTAAAACCTCTTCTCACTCCTGCGCTTACCAAAGGCATGCGGTAAAAGTAAGCATGCACTAATTATTTTAAAACCTCTTCTCACTCCTGCGCTTACCAAAGGCATGCGGTAAAAGTAAGCATGCGCTAATTAATTTAAAACCTTTTCTCACTCCTGCGCTTACCAAAGGCATGCGGTAAAAGTAAGCATGCACTAATTATTTTAAAACATCTTCTCACTCCTGCGCTTACCAAAGGCATGCGGTAAAAGTAAGCATGCGCTAATTAATTTAAAACCTATTCTCACTCCTGCGCTTACCAAAGGCATGCGGTAAAAGTAAGCATGCACTAATTATTTTAAAACCTCTTCTCACTCCTGCGCTTACCAAAGGCATGCGGTAAAAGTAAGCATGCGCTAATTATTTTAAAACCTATTCTCACTCCTGCGCTTACCAAAGGCATGCGGTAAAAGTAAGCATGCGCTAATTATTTTAAAACCTCTTCTCACTCCTGCGCTTACCAAAGGCATGCGGTAAAAGTAAGCATGCGCTAATTATTTTAAAACCTCTTCTCACTCCTGCGCTTACCAAAGGCATGCGGTAAAAGTAAGCATGCGCTAATTAATTTAAAACCTCTTCTCACTCCTGCGCTTACCAAAGGCATGCGGTAAAAGTAAGCATGCACTAATTATTTTAAAACCTCTTCTCACTCCTGCGCTTACCAAAGGCATGCGGTAAAAGTAAGCATGCGCTAATTATTTTAAAACCTCTTCTCACTCCTGCGCTTACCAAAGGCTTGCTGTAAAAATTTGAGTGTGATGTAAGTTTGGACCTTAAATCCTACTGAATAGTTCTTAATCTTTTTCCCTTTATGCGATTTCAAATTACCGGTATTGAAATCAGCCTCCTCCGTTTTGAAAATGATGAAAGGGGAAGTGTCACTCGTGACCAGAGGTGGGTAGAGTAGCCAAAAACTGTACTCAAGTAAGAGTACTGTTACATTAGAGATTTATTACTCAAGTAAAAGTAAGGAGTAGTCACCTTGAGTAAAAGTAAAAAGTATGTTGTGAAAAAACTACTCAAGTACTGTAACCTCATTACGGCAACAAATAATGCACAAAAACATAAAAATAGCAATGAACTAATTCAGAGCCAGGAATATCTCTTAAGCAACTAAAACAATAACATACATTAAATAATAATACATTAAAATAAAAAAAGGCAAATTGAGCCACAATAACTTAACAGCACCATAGGCTCAGTAGGCATTCATTGATTGATTGACTGAAACTTGTATTAGTAGATTGCACAGTACAGTACATTTTCTGTACAATTGACCACTAAATGGTAACACCCCAATAAGTTTTTCAACGTCAATCAATGACTTAGTAAATGACCAAGTCGAGGTGATCTACCTCATATATACATACACACACACCATATATATTAATATGTCCAGGGTGTACCCTGCCTTCCGCCCGATTGTAGCTGAGATAGGTGCCAGCGCCCCCCGCGACCTCAAAAGGGAATAAGCGGTAGGAAATGGATGGATGGATATATATATATATATATATATATATATATATATATATATATATATATATATACAGTATATAATTTATATTTATTTATTTTGCCATTTTTGTTGAAATGTTAAAGGTGTTTTAATGAATATACATGCATGTTTAACATATAGATTCCTATCTTTCATGAAGACAAGAATATAAGTTGGTGTATTACCTGATTCTGATGACTTGCATTGATTGGAATCAGACAGTATAGTGCTGATAATGTCCACATTTTCAAATGGAGGAGAAAAAAAGTTCCTCTTTTCTGTCTAATACCACATGAAAGTCGTTGGTTTTTGGCATCTCATCTGTCCAGCTTCCATATTCGTTTTTATACACTTTACAAGAAATACATTGGCGGCAAACTCCGTAGCTTGCTCGCTTGTTAGCGCTGGCTTTCGGAGACTCTTATTTTGTTAGCGCAGGCGCGATGGAGCGGCACTTTTATTGTGAAGACAGGAACTGTGCGATCAGTCTTTAGGCTTTTGACGGGAAGTACCGTTGAAATAAAAAGTGTCTTTTTTCCTTTACACTTTTGATTGATTGAAACTTGTATTATTAGATTGCACAGTACAGTACATATTCTGCACAATTGACCACTAAATGGTAACACCCCAATAAGTTTTTCAACTTTTTTAGGTCGGATTCGACGTGTGACGGTCACGTGACCGCCTGTTTTTTTTTTTGATTGGTCCAATGTCACCAGTGACTGCATTTGATTGGTGAAACGCAGGCATGCGTAGTTCCTACTTTGAATGCGTGTCTGACA
>NC_084633.1:33390493-33440493 GCF_033978795.1 Nerophis ophidion | reverse complement strand
TTTACCTTTACATCCCTATTTAAAACACCTTATTAATAAGGGCTCTTTGGTGAAAAAATGTGCATAGATTTCTTTTACAGACCTCTTTTCAGACCATTTTTTTATCATAATTAAAAGGGTTTGTTTTGAGGGAGGGAGTTGTTTGATGCAAATGAACCTCTCCTCACCACGCCCCCTCATGCTCAGTAAGCATTCGCCCCGCCAGGCAGAAATGTAGCTTTTTAGCGTTCTTGCTTTTGTTGGACAAAGGTGATCGCTACAAACCAAACCAACTGTTTGAGGGACTTTCACCACAACACAACATCCCAAAGGACATAGCAAAACTAGTGGCACACCAGCTACAAGGAATAAGGCCATGCCGGTGGTTTGAGGAACAAACCCACGCTAACATATAGGTCTGGAACCAAACGCCGGCTAAGGTTAAACTTCTACCGAGTCTGCCACTTTCTAATTCTAAATCCTGGACGTGTGCATGTGTATTTTGACAATAAAAGGCGTTTCTATTCTATATCATGTAAACAACGCCGCTGCTCGGCTGCTTCGAGCTGTAAACAAAAGATGCTAAAAGCTATCCACTGCGCTACGTGCGACATCCACAACGTAATTACGGATTATATAACTTACATTGCCAAACACGGTACCAACTGATCCAATTAAAAGGAGTTTTTAAGAAAATAGTTCTTGACACTGTTGTCTTACAATATAAGGCTAAGCTAGCTACACGACAAATCGAGCGAACGTTGCTAAAGTATCTTTAACACATTTCTAACCTACTGTTACTACTTACCATTTTATTGTCTCCTCCATTGCCATAAATAGTAGTCACAGAGCTTGCCATTAAAAGTAGTTAATTGGAAAATCCATCTTTATACTGGTGCAGGTTTCTGAAGCAGGACTCTTTGAAGCGCTTTGCGCACATGAAGAGAGACTTCTTCCGAATAGAAGGTGCATTGAATCCTAAAAGTTAAAAGTGAGGGACTTTCTTACTTCAGATGAGGCTGAAAGTTTGTGCTGGTTAAAACAAACACCAACATTTTGTTGTTTGGACTACAAATGCTCAAACAATATCTAAAATGGCAGACTCACGCAAAGACCTTTGGGTAAGCCTTTACCATATATTGAGATATCCGCAGACGTCACAGGTCTGAAAAACGTCACGGGACGAACAACTCCAAACAGACTGTTTGGAGAAAGTATAAAGGAAGGCAAGACTGTTTTAGAAATATCTCTGCAATTCTTCCATGGTTTGACTTCACATTTTCCGGACTTATGCAGATCCCAAATACACACAAGCAGGTACTATCAGGTAAGAAAAGTTGGTTTTGCATAACAGGGCCCCTTTAAATTTTGCAAATGTTTTCCAAATCTGTGAGGCTCAACCTAACCTCAGCATAGCAAAGTATGAACACTAAATCCAACCTTACTGACTGCTACCAATGCATTGCTTTTAATAAAAAATTGACTTATTCAAAAAATGAACGCTGACTTTCTCTTATTTTTAATATTATGTATTGTTTTACACACTTGCAATGGAGACAAAATAAATAGTTCTTGTTTATTGATGTAATTAGTCAATCCCGAGAGTATTACGCAGGAATGAGTTTCTTTGACTGTTTTGACCAAAATGTTAGATTTTGGGTGAGCTTTTTCACAAAGTTGCAGCAAAAGTTGCCCCGTTTCGAGGTTTGTTTTTCCCAATAACATTGCATCATTTGGTGATTTTATATTTTTTTATTAAATACATTTTGTTATCAATGTTTTAATTGCAACTAAGACACACTGTAGTGTGTGGTTAAATTAAGTAATGTATACATATTTAAAATACTTTATATTTTATTGAAGGAATTTTCATTTTCATCTCATTTAGTCAGTTAATAAGTCATTTTGTTCTCGGTGTCAGACTGAGGAAAAGAGTACCCTTCATTGTTCTGTCTTTTACAGAACCACACATAATTCGTCACACAGTTCAATTGTAAGTCACATGAAATGCACACATTCTCTGTGTATATTTTTTTTTTTTACGCAAAAAAAAAAAAAATGCTTGCTAATCGTAAATTGTCCTTATTGTTCCAACACATCGCACATAGTTTATTCATCAAGAATAAACCATGTGCGATTATTCATGACAGAATAGAAAGGGAATATGTTTCTGTTTAAGGGAGACAATGACACATGATCATCACTTGTCAATTTAATATGGGACATATTTGATTGGTTGGACAGGAAAAAATTGTATTCACTAAAATGTTGGTGATTGGAGGGGTAGTTGCAAGACTACACATAATTCACATGGATTATTTGAATGTGCGTAAATTGGCGCAATCACAATGTTGCGAAATCCTGGCTTGTTCGACTATCTGAAGTTTACAATCTTTGGTCATTTTATGACAACTTTATTTTTTCACAGTGTCACTCTTACATTTATTGACAACTCTTCATTCAAAAACAATGTTTTTGTTTCTTGCGTAGATAAAGCAGGAACAGCAACATGTAACAATATTGCTCAAATAACACAATTCCATCCTGCTATCTACAGCGCCAAGCATTCTGGGTACTGCAGCATATAAACACTTATTTCTTTACGTGGATTTATATATTCATTTAATCTTTATTTATTCATGGTAAGGCAGTTAAGAACATATTCTCATTTGTAATGTTGATTTAGCAAAGAGGCAACATTTACATGACTGAGATGTTGAAGCGTGATGATAATCGTCTCTCATTTACCAACACTAATTACCGCTATAAATCACACTTCACGAGCGTAAAATGAACATGGAGAACGTCTACAACTTGAGAACGACAGAGCAGATAGTGGACTCTAAGGAACCTTTGCTTGTGTTTTATTCTAAATGTATGATTATTATTTATTTGATTTACACTTACAATTAAAACAGTAAGGGGTTTTAACAATGATCTCTGAGTATGCGCCTTTACTGCCATTTAGTGTCTACTTTTAAGTCTTTGTGGTATAAAAAAAGAGGAAAACATCAACACAGTAAGTCCTGTGGTGTTTTATATTAAGTTTAACACTTTAAACATTGACAAACAAATTCATAAAATCACAACTTGGTTCAATGTTGTTGAAAAAAAATTAAGGCTTAAAACATTGCAACTTTGTAAAAAAAAAAGGTGCTGCAAATTCAGGACGTGTAAGCCCCAACAATCCTGGAAATACTGATCCAATATAGGTTGATATATGCTAAGCTATCCGTATAATACTTGGTAGTTTTGTGTTATGGGCAACAAAGCAAATTACTGTGATATCCGATTATTTAAATTTCATTAAAAATATGTTAATTATCCATCCATCCATCCATCCATCCATCCATCATCTTCCGCTTATCCGAGGTCGGGTCGCGGGGGCAACAGCCTAAGCAGGGAAGCCCAGACTTCCCTCTCCCCAGCCACTTCGTCCAGCTCTTCCCGCAGGATCCCGAGGCGTTCCCAGGCCAGCCGGGAGACATAGTCTTCCCAACGTGTCCTGGGTCTTCCCCGTGGCCTCCTACCGGTTGGACGTGCCCTAAACACATCCCTAGGGAGGCGTTCGGGTGGCATCCTGACCAGATGCCCGAACCACCTCATCTGGCTCCTCTCGATGTGAAGGAGCAGCGGCTTTACTTTGAGTTCCTCCCGGATGGCAGAGCTTCTCACCCTATCTCTAAGGGAGAGCCCCGCCACACGGCGGAGGAAACTCATTTCGGCCGCTTGTACCCGTGATCTTATCCTTTCGGTCATGACCCAAAGCTCATGACCATAGGTGAGGATGGGAACGTAGATCGACCGGTAAATTGAGAGCTTTGCCTTCCGACTCAGCTCCTTCTTCACCACAACGGACCGGTACAACGTCCGCATTACTGAAGAGGCCGCACCGATCCGCCTGTCGATCTCACGATCCACTCTTCCCTCACTCGTGAACAAGACTCCTAGGTACTTGAACTCCTCCACTTGGGGCAGGGTCTCCTCCCCAACCCGGAGATGGCACTCCACCCTTTTCCGGGCGAGAACCATGGACTCGGACTTGGAGGTGCTGATTCTCATTCCGGTCGCTTCACACTCGGCTGCGAACCGATCCAGCGAGAGCTGAAGATCCCGGTCAGATGAAGCCATCAGGACCACATCATCTGCAAAAAGCAGAGACCTAATCCTGCGGTTACCAAACCGGAACCCCTCAACGCCTTGACTGCGCCTAGAAATTCTGTCCATAAAAGTTATGAACAGAATCGGTGACAAAGGACAGCCTTGGCGGAGTCCAACCCTCACTGGAAATGTGTTCGACTTACTGCCGGCAATGCGGACCAAGCTCTGGCACTGATCGTACAGGGATATGTTATATGTTAATTAGTTTATGCAATATGCCAAGGGCCACTCGGGGGTTTATTTTCATCATGACTGATAATAAGTTACATAAGTGGTGTCCAAACTACGGCCCGCGGGCATCCTCATGTTTGGATTTCTTACCCACAGGAAAATTGCATTCATTTTACTAGTCTGACTTATTTGATGCTGCTATGTGAGTAATTCAGGTCAATTACCTTTAAATATTCTCTATATTACATCATTTACTTATATGACCCAATGCAAACAACATTCCCTAGTCATAGTGCAAAAAAAAAAAAAAGAATCCAATCAACACATATGGTCACATTAAACAACCGGCTCACTGAACTTTGTGGAATCTATAAAAAATACGTCCATGCGCCTTAAAAAAAAAATCTAAATGACACCCATTTATTTCCATTACAAAGCATAACGGGGAAAAATGCCAAACACTCTCCACACTTATCCATGTTTGGCGCATTTTTGCTGATTGATATTTCTGATTGATTACAAAACTTAAAGGAGGTCGCCACCGAAGTAAACAAGGTTTCACATACTCTTAATATCCAATTATATTAATTATATTAATATATAATGTACAAATCTATATGTGTATGCTATATGTATGTATATGTGTATAGTTACATTTACCCCTTTAACAGGAGAATGAAGATTTTCCAACTTATTGTTTCATCAATGCACCACACTGTGTATGCTGTGCACTTAGTTCCTGACATTTACGACACTTGCCGTAAATGTCGAACGCCGTATTTGTTTCAGTGATGAATTAGCCCCTCCCCTTCCGCTACTTCGCTCAGGATGGCGCGATTTAGGGTGGCGAGCACCGCACCATTTCAGCGAGGTACTGCATTTTGCCGTACTTCTCAGTGTGTGCACACTTCTGCACTCAGGAGACCAAGACGAAATAGAGAAGTGCATGAAGTGAGACACAGGCGTGGGAAAAAAAAATCATTTCTTTTAATAATTCTCTTTCCTGTCTTGTCAGATCTTGGCCCTGGTATTCTCCATGCTGATGTACTGCCAAATCACGTGTGCTGAGAAGTACTTGGATTGACTGCAGGCCGATGAGGAGAAGGCGCAGCTCTAGGAATTCAACATAAAAGGACCGATTCAAACCTTTGGGCCTATTTCCACCAAAACCTCCTGGAACCTTTAGTTCCTGGAAGTGTGTGGTTTGTGTTTCCAGCACATTTCACAGTTCAGGGTAGTTTAGAAGGCTGGTGACGTATGGATGAGTGGTACAGTTTTTTTTCTACACTGATACCATGTAAATAGTCAGAAAATATTAGCAATTTTGTTGTGAAATACAAAGCAATAATATACAAAACAATATGATTTCAAAACAAAGCGTACCGACAAATAACTACACAAATGGCGTGTCATTGACTACTTTTGCAGCATGTAACATATTAAATAGTGATTATTTTGATCCACTTGTCCTTCATTTCACATTTCTCTTCAAAATACAAGGTTTTTGAGGCCTTGTGAAGAGCTACTTTCCTCTGTAAATACCAGTGATGGGCTGTAATTAGCTACAAGTAGCTAAGCTACGTAGCTTAGTTTCTCTTTTAACAAGTAGCTTTTTCTGTAACTTAGCTACTTTTAGACCCATGTAGCGAGGTAGCTTACATCAAAGCTACTCAATCGATCAATTAATGTTTACTTATATAGCCCTAAATCAGGGGTGTCTCAAAGGGCTGCACAAGCCACAACGACATTTTACATAGACGATAAGCTACAAAGAGAGAAAGTGGTCTGTGAACCCAGGCCAAATAAAAATAACAGAGAAAACACAATGACCAGGGTGAATGAGAAGATCTTTACATGCGGAGAAAGTCCATGCTGATTGGTTGGTGTTGGCTAATGTTAGGGCAAAGCTTTACGGACTGGCCAATCAGAGACAAGATAAGACTGGGCCTCGAAACTAGAAAGCAAAAATCATAACAACCGACGAGAGAGTCGGAGAAAGAGGGACGCTTCAAGCTGACCACTCAAAAAAAAAAGAACCATAGCCGAAAATATCAGAGGAATTCGGATTAGATGTTTCCTTTAATAATGAAGACGAGGTGCAGGAAGCCCACAATAATATATGTCCTTGGCTCTATTTAGATAAATGTATGCATTTAGATTAAAAAAAATGCCCAAAATCTCAGCTTTTGGTTGTTTACTCTGAAAACCAAAATCATAACTGCTCTCTTCATCTATGACACAGGTGTCAAAGTAATTTTTATTGAGGGCCACATCACAGTAATGGTTGCTTTCAGAGGGCCGCTTTTTAAAATAAATTGACATTATGCATGCGGGTAATAACCTGTGATTGAGCATGATTAATCAAAATGCATGTGACGTCATACGCAAATACGGTATTAGCTTTCACTGTTATGCTGATGACACCCAACTCTACATGCCCCTAAAGCTGACCAACACGCCGGACTGTAGTCAGTTGGAAGCGTGTCTTAATGAAATTAAACAATGGATGTCCGCTAACTTTTTGCAACTTAATGCCAAAAAAACGGAAATGCTGATTATCGGTCCTGCTAGACACCGACCTCTATTTAATAATACAACTTTAACATTTGACAACCAAATAATAAAACAAGGTGACTCTGTAAAAAATCTGGGTATTATCTTCGACCCAACTCTCTCCTTTGAGTCACACATTAAAAGCGTTACTAAAACGGCCTTCTTTCATCTCCGTAATATCGCTAAAATTCGCTCCATTCTGTCCACTAAAGACGCAGAGATCATTATCCATGCGTTTGTTACGTCTCGTCTCGATTACTGTAACGTATTATTTTCGGGTCTCCCCATGTCTAGCATTAAAAGATTACAGTTGGTACAAAATGCGGCTGCTAGACTTTTGACAAGAACAAGAAAGTTTGATCACATTACGCCTGCACTGGCTCACCTGCACTGGCTTCCTGTGCACTTAAGATGTGACTTTAAGGTTTTACTACTTACGTATAAAATACTACACGGTCTAGCTCCATCCTATCTTGCCGATTGTATTGTACCATATGTCCCAGCAAGAAATCTGCGTTCAAAAGACTCCGGCTTATTAGTGATTCCTAGAGCTCAAAAAAAGTCTGCGGGCTATAGAGCGTTTTCCGTTCGGGCTCCAGTACTCTGGAATGCCCTCCCGGTAACAGTTCGAGATGCCACCTCAGTAGAAGCATTTAAGTCTCACCTTAAAACTCATCTGTATACTCTAGCCTTTAAATAGACCTCCTTTTTAGACCAGTTGATCTGCCGCTTCTTTTCTTTCTCCTATGTCCCCCCCTCCCTTGTGGAGGGGGTCCGGTCCGATGACCATGGATGAAGTACTGGCTGTCCAGAGTCGAGACCCAGGATGGACCGCTCGTCGGGATCCAGGATTGACCGCTCGCCTGTATCGGTTGGGGACATCTCTACGCTGCTGATCCGCTTGAGATGGTTTCCTGTGGACGGTACTCTCGCTGCTGTCTTGGAGCCACTATGGATTGAACTTTCACAGTATCATGTTAGACCCGCTCGACATCCATTGCTTTCGGTCCCCTAGAGGGGGGGGGGGGTTGCCCACATCTGAGGTCCTCTCCAAGGTTTCTCATAGTCAGCATTGTCACTGGCGTCCCACTGGATGTGAATTCTCCCTGCCCACTGGGTGTGAGTTTTCATTGCCCTTTTGTGGGTTCTTCTGAGGATGTTGTAGTCGTAATGATTTGTGCAGTCCTTTGAGACATTTGTGATTTGGGGCTATATAAATAAACATTGATTGATTGATTGAGATTTTTTTTTTTTTTTGGTATAACTAAAATTGAAAGACATTGAAGAATATAATTTAGTAAACAAAAATTTACAAAAAAAGTTTTTAAGTATTTTATTGAAACCCATTTTTTCCAGGCTTTCGCGAGTTTTGCAGAATGATGTGAGTTTGACACCTGTGATCTAAGACGCCGAACACAAATTAAGGTGAGATGAGTTCATAAAAAGTTTTACTGCACATAATCATTACCAACTGTCCCCAAACAACACACAAGTCATAGCTTTTTTTTGTCAAGGTATAGAAAGAGGCTGTTTTTTTTCACCTTGGGTAGAGAAAATGAATAACATTATAGGGGTGGGCCAAAGAAAAGGCAAACTAAATAAATACATACAGTGGAACGAGGGGTCCCCTAGACATTGTAAATGACAGATAGTTAATAATTAATTGGGTTTTAATACATATGTGGGTCTGTAGATATAAATGCAGTTAAAATGTAACTTTGATGTGAAGTGAATTATATTTATATAGCGCTTTTCTCTAGTGACTCAAAGCGCTTTACATAGTGAAACCCAATATCTAAGTTACATTTAAACCAGTGTGGGTGGCACTGGGAGCAGGTGGGTAAAGTGTCTTGCCCAAGGACACAACGGCAGTGACTAGGATGGCGGAAGCGGGAATCGAGCCTCGAACCCTCGAGTTGCTGGCCAACTAGGCTATACCGCCCATGTGGCAAGTTAATTTTGCAGTGTAGCTTGCTTAAGTTAAAGTACCAATGATTGTCACACACACACTAAGTGTGACGAAATTATTCTCTGCACTTGACCCATCACCCTTGATCACCTCCAAGGAGGTGAGAGGAGCAGTGAGCAGCAGCGGTGGCCGCGCACGGGAATCATTTTTTGGTGATTTCACCCCCAATTCCAACCCTTGATGCTGAGTGCCAAGCAGGGAGGTAACGGCTCCCATTTTTATAGTCTTTGGTATGACTGATTGGTATAATCAATTTTAGCCGGAAGTAACTTTTAAATACGTTTGAAAGAGTCGCCCACTTCTTGTATAAACTTTCTTAAGAATAATAAAAAGCATTAAAGGCCTACTGAAATGAGATTTTCTTATTTAAACGGGGATAGCAGGTCCATTCTATGTGTCATACTTGATCATTTCGCGATATTGCCATATTTTTGCTGAAAGGATTTAGTAGAGAACGTCACGGGTTGTGGAGCTCCTCACATCTGAACATTGTTTACAATCATGGCCACCAGCAGCGAGAGCGATTCGGACCATTAGTTTGAGCGAGGATGAAAGATTCGTGGATGAGGATAGTGAGAGTGAAGGACTAGGAAAAAAAAAAGAAAAAGACAGGGCAGTGGGAGCGATTCAGATGTTATTAGACACATTTACTGAGATAATTCGGGAAAATCCCTAATCAATCAATCAATCAATCAATGTTTATTTATATAGCCCCAAATCACAAATGTCTCAAAGGACTGCACAAATCATTACGACTACAACATCCTCGGAAGAACCCACAAAAGGGCAAGGAAAACTCACACCCAGTGGGCAGGGAGAATTCACATTCAGTGGGACGCCAGTGACAATGCTGACTATGAGAAACCTTGGAGAGGACCTCAGATGTGGGCAACCCCCCCCCCTCTAGGGGACCGAAAGCAATGGATGTCGAGCGGGTCTAACATGATACTGTGAAAGTTCAATCCATAGTGGCTCCAAGACAGCAGTGAGAGTCCCGTCCACAGGAAACCATCTCAAGCGGATCAGCAGCGTAGAGATGTCCCCAACCGATACAGGCGAGCGGTCCATCCTGGGTCCCGACGAGCGGTCCATCCTGGGTCTCGACTCTGGACAGTCAGTACTTCATCCATGGTCATCGGACCGGACCCCCTCCACAAGGGAGGGGGGGACATAGGAGAAAGAAAAGAAGCGGCAGATCAACTGGTCTAAAAAGGAGGTCTATTTAAAGGCTAGAGTATACAGATGAGTTTTAAGATGAGACTTAAATGCTTCTGTTTATTATGTTACTAGTCTTTTAGTGAGATTATATAGTCGTACCTGAAAGTCGGAGAGGTGTGGCCACGGGTGTGGTGACCGCCAGTGTTAAGTTTAGTTTATTAAGGATCCCCATTAGTCTACACCGCAGTGGAGACTATTCTTCCTGGGGTCCAGGCAAAAAACATCACACAATCACAAAACAAAGGATTAAAATGCAGTACAACATGATCCAATGATAAATTGTCATAATACAAAAATAGCAACAACAAAGAACCAAAACATACTAATAACTTTTGTTACATAATAATTTTCATACTAAAGATAAAAATAGATATACTGTATATATTTTTGCAAAAATAAAACAAAGAACCAATGGCCTAAAATATACACATTAGTGTACCAAAGACAAACAATAAGTGACGAAAAAGTATCATCCATCCAATTTCTGCTGAGGGAAGCCACGTTTCTCGACGAGGCGAAGCGAAGGCAGCCGGTCGGGCCGGGCTGAGCTTTTTTCCCCCCTCCTCCACGGTGGAAGCATTCCACGTTCGGGGGCGGCCAGTCGGAGGAGGCAAGAGAGTCCGCAGCTGCCTCTTTGACAGGTGGAAGAGGAACGACGCAAGCTCCGCTCATGTCTACGGTAAGAGCTGACTTATTACCACAGTTTTTTCACCGAAACCTGCCGGTTAACATGTGGTATAGAACCATGTTCACTTGACCGCTCTGTTCCATAGTAAAGCTTCACCTTCGGGAATTTAAACTATTTTTGTGTGGCTAAAGGCAGCTACAATACACCGCTTCCCACCTACATCTTTCTTCTTTGATGTCTCCATTATTAATTGAATAAATTGCAAAAGATTCAGCAACACAGATGTCCAGAATTCTGTGTAATTATGCGATTAAAGCAGACGACTTATAGCTGGGATCGGGCTGGAACAAAATATTCGCTACAATCCGTGACGTCACGCGCACGCCTCATCATACCGCGACATTTTCAACAGGATACTTCGCGCAAAATTAAAAATTGCAATTTAGTCAACTAAAAAGGCCGTATTGGCATGTGTTGCAATGTTAATAGTTCATTATTGATATATAAACTATCAGACTGCGTGGTGGGTAGTAGTGGGTTTCAGTAGGCCTTTAAACTGCACACTGGTTAAAAAAAAAAAAAAAAGTTGTTTCGCATACTGTAATGGCGACTGGAACTTAGAACACCAATCAGTGGTCGACAGCACAGCCTTTTCAAGAACATTCCAAGTCCCACCTCGCTAGCAAGAACTAAATCTACTTCCGGGAAAACCAAATCCAACCGGCTGTTTTTTGGTGGAAACACAGGGGGAACTTTATTTACCCAGGTCAATGGGAAAGTTCCTGTTAAAATTCCTGGAGTGCAAAAAGGCCTATTTGTATTTCTGAGTTGTTTTCTTCCATATGTTATCCAGACGTCTCTTAATAAGGCTTTTTTTCCCCCTTTTTTTTTTGTTGTTGTTATTTATTGTTTTTAAGGCGACTCAGTGGTGCCCCGAGCTACACGTAGAAGTCTGGAAGCAGACCACAACAATTTATTTATGTCTGCATAAAGAACAACAAAGCCAAAACCTGCCGGTCTTCATTTTTCATCGTAGCTGATCAGCGCACACTGCAAAAAATCAGTGTTTAAAAACAAGAAAAAATAAATAAAAATTTGGGGTATTTTATTTGAACTAAGCTAAATTATATGCCAATGGAACAAGAACATTCGTCTTGTCGAGACGTTCCAAAACAAGTAAAATTAGCGAACCTCAATGAACCCAAAAATACCTTTTAAAATAAGTATATACTCACTAATAACAAGTAATAATAAGTGCACTTTTCTGGGTAGGAATAAAAAAAGAGACTTTTTTGCTCAATGTGTTGAAATATATTCTTAAATTAAGTAAATGACATAATGATATGCGCTTGGCATCATGATTTTTTTTTTTTTTATGCTTGAAATAAGAAATGATTACCTTTAAAAAAAAGTAGGTTTATACTTGTGAGTGTATTCTAGTTTCAAGCATGTTTTAGTCAATATAGCAGGGGTCACCAAAGCGGTGCCCGCGGGCACCAGGTAGCCCACAAGGACCAGATGAGTAGCCTGCTGTCCTGTTCTAAAAATAGCTCAAATAGCAGCACTTACCAGTGAGCTGCCTCTATTTTTTAAATTGTATTTATTTACTAGCAAGCTGGTCTCGCTTTGATTCTAAGAGAGACAAAACTCATAGAATTTGAAAATCCCAAAAAATATTTTAAAGACTTGGTCTTCACTTGTTTAAATAAATTAATTCATTTTTTTTTTACTTTGCTTCTTATAACTTTCAGAAAGACAATTTTTGAAAAAAAATACAACCTTAAAAATGATTTTAGGATTTTTAAACACATATACCTTTTTAATTCCTTCCTCTTCTTTCCTGACAATTTAAATCAATGTTCAAGTATATATATATATATTTTTTTTATTGTAAAGAATAATAAATACATTTTAATTTAATTCGTCATTTTAGCTTCTGTTTTTTCGACGAAGAATATTTGTGAAATATTTCTTCAAACTTATTATGATTAAAATTCAAAAAAAATATTCTGGCAACTATAGAAAATCTGTAGAATCAAATTTAAATCTTATTTCAAAGTCTTTGGAATTTATTTTAAAATGTTTCTTCTGGAAAATCTAGAAGAAATAATGACTTGTCTTTGTTAGAAATATAGCTTGGTCTAATTTGTTATATATTCTAACAAAGTGAAGATTGGATTTTAACCTATTTAAAACATGTCTTTGAAATTCTAAAATTAATCTTAATCTGGAAAGATTACTAATAATGTTCCAAAAATTATTTTTTTAATTTTTTCAAAAAGATTAAAATTAGCAAGTTTTTCTCTTAATTTTTTTCGGTTGAACTTTGAATTTTAAAGAGTCAAAATTGAAGATAAACTATGTTTCAAAGTTTAATTTTCATATTTTTTGTGTTTTCTCCTCTTTTAAATCGTCCAATTAAGTGTTTTTTTCATAATTTATTCTCTACAAAAAAAACTTCCGTTAAAGGAAAAAAAATGTACGACAGAATGACAGACAGAAATACCCATTTTTTATATATATATATATATATATATATAGATTTATTTATTAAAGGTAAATTGAGCAAATTGGCTATTTCTGGTAATTTATTTAAGTGTGTATCAAACTGGTAGCCTTTGGCATTAATCAGTACCCAAGAAGTAGCTCTTGGTGACCCCTGCAGTATAGGTCATCAAATCTCAGCAACAAGCTGTAATATCTTACTGAGATCATTTAGGACCAAAACCCTTAAAACAAGTAAAACACTAACATAAAATCTGCTTTGTGAGAAGAATTATCCTATCAGACAGAAAATAAGCAACTATCACCCTTATTTGAGATATTTCATTTTACTTAGATTTCAGTTTTTGCAGTGCATGACGTCTGATCAGTTAATTGTTTACCGTTCAAGTCCTCGGACTGGCTGGCCCATGTCAACATAAGCGGTTGTTGGCGTTACCGTCAGCGAAAATGGCTATTGAGCGCATTTTCGCACACCTACAGTACAGGCCAAAAGTTTGGACACAACTTCTTCATTGGACTTTTGGACTTCACACTTCTCATTCAGTGCAATGTTTTCTTTATTTTCATGACTATTGACATTGTAGATTGTCACTGAAGGCATCAAAACTATGAATGAACACATGTGGAGTTAACAAAAAAAGTTGAAATAACTGAAAACATGGTTTGTGTTCTAGTTTCTGCAAAATAGCCACCCTTTGCTCTGATTACTGCTTTGCTCACTCATGGCATTCTCTCCATGAGCTTCAAGAGGTAGTCACCTGAAATGGTTTTCACTTCACAGGTGTGCCTTATCAGGGTTGATTAGTAGAATTTCTTACTTTATATCAATGGGGTTGGGACCATCAGTTGTGTTGTGAATGAGAAGATGTGTCCAAACTTTCGGCCTGTACTGTACATTGCTGCATTTTTTCCCCCCCATAATTATTTTGTCTTTTATGTGCTCTTTTATACTCTTGTCTACAGAGTTGCTGTTGTGATGTTGTGTCTTAACTTTAATGACAATAAAACTTTGTGCAAATCTTCTTTCCAGTGGCTAATAATTCCAAATAAATAAATGGGTTAAATTTGTAAAGCGCTTTTCTACCTTCAAGGTACTCAAAGCGCTTTGACACTACTTCCACATTTACCCATTCACACACACATTCACACACTGATGGAGGGAGCTGTCATGCAAGGCGCCAACCAGCACCCATCAGGAGCAAGGGTGAAGTGTCTTGCTCAGGACACAACGGACGTGACGAGGTTGGTACTAGGTGGGATTTGAACCAGGGACCCTCGGGTTGCACACGGCCACTCTCCCACTGCGCCACGCCGTCCCTATATATATATATATAAATAACTCAATAAATGTTGGTCAAATCCAGCTTAATATTCTCTGTGTTGTCTTCCTGCTAGTAACTAGTAATTATGTTGCTGTTGTTTCCAAACCATAATGAAGAATTGAACAATGTGACATTGGAGGAGTTCAAGTACCTAGGAGTCTTGTTCACGAGTGAGGGAAGAGTGGATCGTGAGATCGACAGGCGGATCGGTGCGGCGTCTTCAGTAATGCGGACGTTGTACCGATCCGTTGTGGTGAAGAAGGAGCTGAGCCGGAAGGCAAAGCTCTCAATTTACCGGTCGATCTACGTTCCCATCCTCACCTATGGTCATGAGCTTTGGGTCATGACCGAAAGGATAAGATCACGGGTACAAGCGGCCGAAATGAGTTTCCTCCGCCGTGTGGCGGGGCTCTCCCTTAGAGATAGGGTGAGAAGCTCTGCCATCCGGGAGGAACTCAAAGTAAAGCCGCTGCTCCTTCACATCGAGAGGAGCCAGATGAGGTGGTTCGGGCATCTGGTCAGGATGCCACCCGAACGCCTCCCTAGGGAGGTGTTTAGGGCACGTCCAACCGGTAGGAGGCCACGGGGAAGACCCAGGACACGTTGGGAAGACTATGTCTCCCGGCTGGCCTGGGAACGCCTCGGGATCCCCCGGGAAGAGCTAGACGAAGTGGCTGGGGAGAGGGAAGTTTGGGTTTCCCTGCTTAGGCTGTTGCCCCCGCGACCCGACCTCGGATAAGCGGAAGATGATGGATGGATGGATGGACATTTGTCAACATAAATTTATCAATCACCGTTTTGAGTTTCAGATTGTATGTTGACCAAAGTGTTTGATCACTGTTTTCAATCATTCATTTTGGCCTTGACCCTTGTAGGGACGTGTGGAATTAAATAGAATAAGAGCAGAATCTTATTTTATGGAGGCGAGTTAATAACGTTTTGTGTTTTGTGGCGGATCATCGGAGCAAAGTTTGGCGCCAAACCACACCCACATCTTATGGCGTAGGGAAAAATGTGTTCGCCCTTTATCATGGCCTATATGTGTGGTATCTTTCATTTGTACCGCGACTCTTTTGGTTAAAGCCCCTAGGAGGAATTGGTTAAAGTACAATCGTTGGAAAATGGCCAAAAACCATCGGAGCAAAGTTTGGCACAAAATCACTGTCAGGTTCAAACACTGATGACATCTATTAAACAAGATAAGAAGCAAGGAATTAAACAGAGACATAATTCAATTTAGCTCAATTGAGGAGAAACGGGTAGACACTGTACCCTTTTACAGTGTCGTCCCAAGCTCTGACGAAAGATTGTACGCCTCCTCTTTTATTTGTACTTTTCCCGATTAAATGGCAACAGCTGTTTCTAAAGGAGGGGAGTCGTAAACAGCCATCGACTTTGGTTACAAAACAGTTCAAAGAAAAGGTCGTAAAACAGTTCAAAGAAAAGGTGCCTGGAGGGAAGTCGGACACTGCCTCCTCTCCCCTTTCTAGATCTCGGGTAAAGATCAAATCTTCCTGTGTATTACAATACATCAAAGAACCTAACACCCTCATGTCGCTCCCCATCCTACACAGTGGAGTTTTACAAGCCTTTTGTTTGGTAAGATCAAAGATAGCATTTGTCCTCTCGCAGGGCGAGCTGAACTAAATGTAACACAAAGTTTTGTTATAACTTAGATGCAATTATTTTGACAATCACGCCCACATGTGTAGTATCTGTAATTTGAACAAAGTCCGTAAGAGGAGTGCGTTAAAATACGACCCTTTTTGGGGTGCAGAAAAATAAAGACAAAAACAGAGATGGCCGACTTTCTGTTTGTTTTCAGGTATGGCTTTCTGGGACTTTTACGTGCATCTCGTCATGGTGGACGTTTCCTGCGGTTTTTATGTCCCTACATGAAACTGGTAGTAGGGGCCATTTTTTTTAAATTATTTTAAAGGTGGTGCCGGAGAGCTAATTTTTAAATTTCCATTTTTGGGACCCCTAAAAATAAAATAAAATCACCACAGCTGACTGGCCTGCTAAATACGGGGACTTTTTGTGCATGTTAAGGGCCTTTAAAAAAGCATCCCAACGTATAGAAGAAAAAACAACGCAATTTCAATCGGGCCCTTGTGGTGCTCTGCATTGCCCCCTACAGGGCTTGCTGCACTGCGCAGGCCCTAATAAGATAGAATAAAATGAAAAAAAAATTAAATAAGACCAAGTTCCGAATTTTTGTAAAGCTAAAGGGAGATAAAGAGGGTGTGGCTTGTCGCTAAAATAATTTTTGCAGGTGCATTTTTACACCGCAAATTCCAAGTTTGTACACTGTAGAATCTTCAGTTTAATGTCTTCAATGTGCGGTAGGGAAGGGATTCACACGGCCCCATTCTGGGTGGATCTTGCGTGAGAGGAAGACGAAGGGTTCATAAATTTGCAATACAGTCTGCTGAAAATGACGGAGAGGCGCCACTCAACATAGCAACTGACGCTGTGGTCAAAGTTGGAATTGCCACGAAACACAATTTAAGGTATTCAAACCACATCTGGCAGCTTAAGTGGATAGAGGACGCCCCTAATTCATCATGTTTCATGTGTCAGGTAAACCGTGGCGAACGGAGCCATATGAATCCCCTTGCTATTGTAAGTGTGACATCAATATTCTTGATAATCAGACTCTAAAATAGGGAGAAGATAAGCTGGAGGTTCATGTTGTGGGCTAAAGACGCATGTCTCGTGTTTAGGATTAAGTCGGCGTTTTTTATGAAAACTACATTTATAACAAACATGGAAGCTAGCATTTGTTTTGTTTTTTTTGTCACAAGCAAAAGCATTGTTACATCTTTGAATTCAAAGTAATACCATCCATCCATCCATCCATCATCTTCGGCTTATCCGAGGTCGGGTCGCGGGGGCAGCAGCCTAAGCAGGGAAACCCAGACTTCCCTCTCCCCAGCCACTTCGTCTAGCTCTTCCCGGGGGATCCCGAGGCGTTCCCAGGCCAGCCGGGAGACATAGTCTTCCCAACGTGTCCTGGGTCTTCCCCGTGGCCTCCTACCAGCTGGACGTGCCCTAAACACATCCCTAGGGAGGCGTTCGGGTGGCATCCTGACCAGATGCCCGAACCACCTCATCTGGCTCCTCTCGATGTGGAGGAGCAGCGGCTTTACGTTGAGTTCCTCCCGGGTGGCAGAGCTTCTCACCCTATCTCTAAGGGAGAGCCCCGCCACCCGGCGGAGGAAATTCATTTCGGCCGCTTGTACCCGTGATCTTATCCTTTCGGTCATGACCCAAAGCTCATGACCATAGGTGAGGATGGGAACGTAGATCGACCGGTAAATTGAGAGCTTTGCCTTCCGGCTCAGCTCCTTCTTCACCACAACGGATCGATACAACGTCCGCATTACTGAAGACGCCGCACCGAAATCAAAGTAATACATTGAATGAATATGTCTGCCAATATGGAGGACTATACATCAATGTATCTAAATTGGACTTAAGGACAAAACTAATGTTATCATACAAAGTGCATTTTTCATGGTGGAGGCTAGAACTGCTCTCAATTACACATATAGAAAGGTAAACACTCCAGATATTGTATTTATTTTATTAAAGCAAATGGGACGAAAACGTTTTTCAGAGTGACTGTATCAACCACTTTTTGGTCCCGTTGATCATATCACAAAAATAATAGCCTTTTTTTGAGTTTCTTGGGATTTTTCTCCGTGTAGTGTTTTAGTTCCTGTCCTGCGCTCTTATTTTGGTAGCTTTTCTAGTTTTCTAGTCCTTTTCCGCCGCTGCCTGCGAATGGAAAGTGCGATCCACCGCCTAGAACTCCCTCCGCCTTACAGTGACTTTGGACTTTTTCTTGGGTTTTTTCCTAGAACATCGGGTATCTGTTATGTTGGGAGGGTGCGGGATTATCTCTCTGTTACACCAGTTTATGCTTTATTTTGAGTTTCTTGGGGGTTTTCTGCGTGTAGCGTTTTAGTTCCTGTCCTGCGCTCTTATTTTGGTGGCGCTTCCTGTTTTTTCGGTGCACATTTATGCAGTCTACTCGCGGTAGATATACATACATACATGGACACCCACGCCTGGAACTCCCTCCGCCCTCCCGTGACGTTGGACTTTTTCTGGAGGGTTTTCTAGAACATTTGGTATCGGTTATGTTGGGGGCCAGATCATGCCTTATTTAGAGTTTCTTGCAGTTTTTTTGTGTGCAGCGTTTCCTGTCCTGCGCTCTTATTTTGGTGGCGCTTCCTGTTTTTTTGGTGCACATTTATGCAGTCTACTCGCGGTAGATATATACATACATGGACACCCACGCCTGGAACTCCCTCCGCCCTCCCGTGACGTTGGACTTTTTCTGGAGGGTTTTCTAGAACATTTGGTATCGGTTATGTTGGGGGCCAGATCATGCCTTATTTAGAGTTTCTTGCAGTTTTTTTGTGTGCAGCGTTTCCTGTCCTGCGCTCTTATTTTGGTGGCGCTTCCTGTTTTTTTGGTGCACATTTATGCAGTCTACTCGCGGTAGATATACATACATACATGGACACCCACGCCTGGAACTCCCTCCGCCCTCCCGAGACGTTGGACTTTTTCTGGAGGGTTTTCTAGAACATCTGGTATCGGTTATGTTGGGGGCCAGATCATGCCTTATTTAGAGTTTCTTGCAGTTTTTCTGTGTGCAGCGTTTCCTGTCCTGCGCTCTTATTTTGGTGGCTTTTCCTGTTTTGGTGGTGTTTTTCCATAATAGCTTCACGGCTCTCTCTGAGCACCTGTTTTCTGTTAGCAATCAGAACTATGTAAAGGGGGACGACTTTTTGGGAATTTTGCTTATCGTTCACAATCATTCCGGAGGACAAAAACACAAAGTTTTTTCACGATTTTAAAGATTATAAAAACACAGCTAATGGTAGTCACTAGTGATCAGAGGTGGGTAGAGTAGCCAGAAATTGTACTCAAGTAAGAGTACTGTTACTTTAGAGATTTATTACTCAAGTAAAAGTAAGGAGTAGTCACCCAAATATTTACTTGAGTAAAAGTAAAAAGTATGTTGTGAAAAAACTATTCAAGTACTGAGTAACTGATGAGTAACCTGATTACGGCAAAAAATAATGCACAAAAACATAAAACTAGCAATGAGCAAATTGAGAGCCAGGAATATCTCTTAAGCAACTAAAACAATAATATATATTAAATAATAATACATAAAAATAAAATTAAAAAAATGGCACATTGAGCCACAATAACGTAACAGCACCATAGGCTCAGTAGGTATTCATTGATTTGATTGATTGATTAAAACTTGTATTAGTAGATTGTACAGTACAGTACATATTCCGTACAATTGACCACTAAATGGTAACACCCGGGCTTCACGGTGGCAGAGGGGTTAGTGCATCTGCCTCACAATACGAAGTTCCTGCAGTCCTGGGTTCAAATCCAGGCTCAGGATCTTTCTGTGTGGAGTTTGCATGTTCTCCCCGTGAATGCGTGGGTTCCCTCCGGGTACTCCGGCTTCCTCCCACTTCCAAAGACATGCACCTGGGGATAGGTTGATTGGCAACACTAAATTGGCCCTAGTGTGTGAATGTGAGTGTGAATGTTGTCTGTCTATCTGTGTTGGCCCTGCGATGAGGTGGCGACTTGTCCAGGGTGTACCCCGCCTTCCGCCTGATTGTAGCTGAGATAGGCGCCAGCGCCCCCCGTGACCCCAAAAGGGAATAAGCGGTAGAAAATGGATGGATGGATGGTAACACCCCAATAAGTTTTTCAACGTTTATCAATTACTTAATAAATGACCAAGTCGAGGTGAGCTACCTCATATATACATACACACACAAATCATTTATACACACACATATTATATATATATATATATATACATATATACATACATACATTTATATATATATATATACATACATTTATATATACAGTATATAATTTATATTTATTTATTTTGCCGTTTTTGTTCACATGTTGAAGGTGTTTTAATGAATATACATGCATGTTTAACATATAGATTCCTATATTTCATGAAGACAAGAATATAAGTTGGTGTATTACCTGATTCTGATGACTTGCATTGATTGGAATCAGACGTCCACCTTTTCAAATGGAGGAGAAAAAAAGTTCCTCTTTTCTGTCTAATACCACATGAAAGTCGTTGGTTTTTGGCATCTCATCTGTCCAGCTTCCATATTCGTTTTTATACACTTTACAAGAAATACATTGGCGATAAAATCCGCAGCTTGCTCGCTTGTTAGTGCTGGCTTTCGGAGACTCTTATTTTGTTAGCGCAGGCGTGATGGAGCGGCGCTTTTATTGTGAAGACAGGAACTGTGCGATCAGTCTTTAGGCTTTTGACGGGAAGTACCATTGAAATAAAAAGTGTCTTTTTTCCTTTACACCTTTGATTGATTGATTGATTGAAACTTTTATTATTAGATTGCACAGTACAGTCCATATTCCGTACAATTGACCACTAAATGGTAACACCCCAATAAGTTTTTCAATTTGTTTAAGTTGGGTCATGTGACCGCCTGGCTCTGTTTGATTGGTCCAACGTCACCAGTGACTGCATGTGATTGGTGAAACGCAGGCATGCGTGGATTCTACTTTGAAGCTCTGTCATTAACCAAAACAAACATTAATAGATCGATTAAAAAAAGTAGCGAGTAACGAGCTGAATGTAGATAAATGGAACGGAGTAAAAGTAGCGTTTCTTCTCTATAAATATACTCAAGTAAAAGTAAAAGTATGTTGCATAAAAACTACTCGTAGAAGTACAATTTATCCTAAAAGTTACTCAAGTAAATGTAACAGAGTAAATGTAGCGTGTTACTACCCACCTCTGGTAAAGAGTAAGTGTTTTGTTTCACTATCATTGTGGTTTAGTGTAACCGGTTCTCAAGCCGAGTGGTTAAAGCAGCTATCTTCCAATCAAAGGGAAGGGAGTTCATCGGTCAGGTCCATCCATCGGTAACTTGGAACTCTCCAGTCACAGTTTTATATCATAGTTTGCCGTCAACGGTTCGCAATTAAATATGTTATTGGGGCCTGAAATCTCACTTTCAGTGGGCCGAGGATAGCTATATAGTGGAAGCAGCTACACCCCGATCAAAGGGTACAGGGTTCAAATCCCAGTCATGACCATCCATAACTAGGAAAGCTCCACCCGCATGAGGTAGTATTTTATATCATAGATAACCAAGACAGGTTCGCAATTAAATATGTCATTGGGGCCCGAAATTAGCCTGTATGCAGTACAAGGGTAGCTGAGTAGTTCAAGCAGCTATCTACAAATCAAAGGGGTCTGGGTTCAAATCCCACCCAGGTCCATTGGTAACTATGAAAGCTCCAGCGGCAAGAATAAATATTTTACCTCGTTGTTTACTGAGACAGATTCGCAAATAAATATGTCATTGGGGCCCGAAATCTATCCCTAAGACATCCAAGAATAGCTGAATTGTAAAGCATCTAACTCCCAATCCAAGAGTGCAAGGATCAAATCCCTGCCAGGTTCACTGGTAACTATGAAAACTCCAGCAGCAAGAGTACATGTTTTATATTATAGCTCACTGAGACAAGTTTGCGATTAAATATGTCATTGGGGCCCGAAATCAAGTCTAAAGAAGACCAGGGATAGCTGAATGGTTAAAGCTCCTAACTCCCAATCAAAGGGCACTGGGTTAAAATCCCGTGCAAGTTGGTCAGTAACTAGGAAAGCTATTGTTTTGTATCATAGTTTACTGAGACAGGTTATCAATTGAATATGTCATTGGGGCCCGAAATCTGTCCATAAGAAGACCAAGAATAGCTGAATGGTTAAACAGCTAGCTCCCAATCAAAGGGTCCTGGGTTCGATCCCAGTCAGGTCGATCGGCTTGCCAAGCCAAAGAGAGGGAACGCCGGAAAATGTGGGGGTGCATCACCTCCCCCACCCAAAGTAAAGCTAAGTGGTAGCTGGTTAATTAACTTATAGTTAAAAAGGTAAGTATGGGTAATAATAATAACAAATAGTCTATAGTCCAAAAGTCTAAGGGTAATTTCGGGGGTTAGCTCCTCCTGTGTGCTGAGGCTAAAGTTGGTAAGTGTACCATCGGTAATTCCTGGCTGGGATGGGTGGGAATAGGAACATGAATAATTAATCAGTGTGAGTGTTGACCAATCAGCTCTCCTCGGTCTGACCAACAATTAGTCAATTAGTTAATAAAAAAAACAATAAATACAACAAATTGGAATGACTGAAGAGAGAAAAAATTCTAATTGGATAATGAAAAACAAAAGAAAAATAAATGGGTGGATGAATCCTCCTGACTAGCTGCAATTGAATAATAAAAAATATAAATGATGAATAATTGGATGATGAAAAAAGATAAAGCATAATTTTAATAAATGATATGCAATTAACTTTTCTTAATAGTGTTTTTAATTTTATCCATCCTTCTTTTTATTCATCCAATCTTCTTTTTCTTTTTCATTATCCAATTGAAATTTTTTCTCACTTCAATTATTCCAATTTGTTGTACTTATTGGTACTTTTTTATTTTTTATTAACTAATTGACTATTTGTTGGTCAGACCGAGGAGAGCTGATTGGCCAACACTCACACTGATTAATTATTCATGTTCCTATTCCCACCCATCCCAGCCAGGAATTACCGATGGTACACTTACCAACTTTAACCTCAGCAGACAGAAGGAGCTAACCCCCGAGGTTACCCTTAGACTTTTGGACTATAGACTATTTATTATTATTATTACCCATACTTACCTTTTTAACTATAAGTTAATTAACCAGCTACCACTTAGCTTTACTTTGGGTGGGGGAGGTGATGCACCCCCACATTTTCCGGCGTTCCCCCTCTTTGGCTTGGCAAGCCGATCGACCTGAGTGGGATTGAACCCAGGACCCTTTGATTGGGAGCTAGCTGTTTAACCATTCGGCTATTCTTGGTCTTCTTATGGACAGATTTCGGGCCCCAATGACATATTCAATTGATAACCTGTCTCAGTAAACTATGATACAAAACAATAGCTTTCCTAGATACCAATCAATTTGCCTGGGATTTGAACCCGGTGCCCTTTGATTGGGAGTTAGGAGCTTTAACCATTCAGCTATCCCTGGTCTTCTTTAGACAAGATTTGGGGCCCCAGTGAACCTGGCAGGGATTTGATCCTTGTACTCTTTGATCGCGAGCTAGCTACTGTAACCACTCAGCTATCCTTAGACTTCTTAGTGCAAGATTTCGGGCCCCAATGACATATTTAATTGAGCACCTGTCTCACTACTGAAAAAGAAACACTGAGTCCTTGCTGAGATTTGAACCCAGTTCCCTTTGCTTGATGGTCAACAGTGTTAACCACTCAGCTGTCCTGGATCTTATTAGGCTGTGAATTCGGGGCCCTAATGACAAATGTAATCAAGGACTTCTTTCTCTCTCATTTTACCAAAACTAATGGAGAGGAAGTACTAGCAGACATTCCATGCAGTGTAGACCGACATAAATCCCACCCAGAGTTAAGTTGCTCTCACTACTGATGTTTGGACAAGTGTAGCCTACCTTGGCAATACATGCCACTACATTGGAGACTCGAATATGAAGTCAATCTCCCTTACCACCATGCCACTAGAGGAAAGACATTCAGCATCCAACATTGCAGAATGGTTGGAATAGGTAGTAGCCAGGTTTGAAATTCCCCTAAGCAAAATTATTGCTATTGTGCAGGACAATGGTGCACTTTATAAAAAAAACAAAAACATTTTTGTAACGCTTGCCTTGTTTTATTTGGCAAGTCGAAAGGACATGGTGCCAGTATGTTTTTTTTTTAAATAAAGTATTGGAAATGTTAGAAACGTAGTTTGCCTCTTTTATCCGATTATTAATCGATTAATCGAAGTAATAATCCACAGATTAATCGATTATCAAATTAATCGTTAGTTGCAGCCCCAATATAAATATATGTGTATATATATATATATATATATATATATATATATATATATATATATATATATACATATATATATATGTATATATATTTATATATATACATACATATATATACATATATATATACATATATACATATATATATAAATATATATATATATACATATATATATACATATATATATATATACATATATATACACATATATATACATATATATACATAAAAATATATATATATATATATATATAAATATATATATATATATATATATGTGTGTGTGTGTGTGTATACAGAGGTGGGTGGAGTAGCCAGAAATTGTACTCAAGTAAGAGTACTGTTACTTTACAGATTTATTACTCAAGTAAAATTAAGGAGTAGTCATCCAAATATTTACTTGAGTAAAAGTAAAAAGTATGTTGTGAAAAAACTACTCAAGTACTGAGTAACTGATGAGTAATCTGTTCGTTTAATAATTACGGCAACAGATAATGCACAAAAACATAAAAATAGCAATGAGCAAATTCATAGCCAGGAATATCTCTTAAGCAACTAAAACAATAACATATATTAAATAATAATACATTAAAATAAAAAAATTAAGGCAAATTGACCCACAATAACTTAACAGCACCATAGCCTCAGTAGGCATTTATTTGATTGATTGATTGAAACTTGTATTAGTAGATTGTACAGTACAGTACATATTCCGTACAATTGACCACTAAATGGTAACACCCCAATAAGTTTTTCAACGTTAATCAATTACTTAATAAATGACCAAGTCGAAGTGATCTACCTCATATATACATACACACACATATCATATATATATACTGTATATACAGTATATATATATATATATATATATATATATATATATATATATATATATATACAGTATATAATTTATAGTTTTTTATTTTGCCGTACAATTGACCACTAAATGGTAACACCCAGATAAGTTTTTCAACTTGTTTAAGTCGGGGTCCACGTTAATCAATTCATGGTAGAAACGTAATGACTGATCCACCGAGCTGGATTTGAACCAGTGCCTTAAGGGAGTGGTTCTCAAATGGGGGTACGCGTACCCCTGGGGGTACTTGAAGGTATGCCAAGGGGTACGTGAGATTTTTTTGAAAATACTCTAAAAATAGAAACAATTCAAAAATCCTTTATGAGTATATTTATTGAATAATTCTTCAACAAAATATGAGTGTAAGTTCATAAACTGTGAGAAAAAATACAACAGTGTTGACAGCTTGATTCTTTATGGACATGTTCCATAAATATTGATGTTAGAGATTTCTTTTTTTGTGAAGAAAAGTTTAGAATTAAGTTCATGAATCCGGATGTCTATTAGAATCCCCAAAGAGGGTACTTTTAAGTTGATGATTACTTCTATGTGTAGAAATCTTTATTTATAATTGAATCACTTGTTTATTTTTCAACAAGTTTTTAGTTACTTTTATAACTTTTTTTTCCAAATAGTTCAAGAAAGACCACTACAAATGAGCAATATTTTGCACTGTTATACAATTTAATAAATCAGAAACTGATGACATAGTGCTGTATTTTACTTCTTTATCTCTTTTTTCCAACCAAAAATGCTCTGCTCTGATTAAGGGGTACTTGATCTAAAAAAAAATTCACAGGGGGTACATCACTGAAAAAAGGTTGAGAACCAGTGCCCTAAAGAACTCAGCACAAGCATTTACAGCCCTCCACTCTACCAACTGAGCTACCAAAACGGTTCAACATAAAAATACGTACCGTTACAGACCTACTAACTTTGAGAGAACGGGATGAAACGACAAGGAAATGAAGACAAATACCTTTTTTTCCCGATATATGATCAAAATATTCCCACACGGCGGAACTGATCTCCGACGATGATCAATTACAAATGACCAACAACAGAAGTGCGGCGATTATGTTGGCAGCAGCATCTCGTTGACAGATGCGCTTCCTTATAAACACAGTTTGGCGCGCAGTCGTCAGTGCGACGCAGTTCGCGTATCGGTCACGTGACCGAAACAGCTTGTAATCGGTCACGTGACTTTCGAAAACAGTACATATTCCGCACAATTGATCACTAAATGGAAACACCCGAATACGTTTTTCAACTTGTTTAAGTACTCTGCTCATCCTACTCATGGCCTCCTTCTCAATTATTTTCTCGTGTCCAGACTTCTGCTTTTTGGGGGGGGCATTCTAAACCTTCTGCAGTTGGCCAGGGCTAATATGATTCCGATGAGGAAGAAACATGGGAAGAACGAGTCGTGGTGTTCACCAAACCATTTTTTAAGGGGGTTAATAAAATTATAAAAACTAGAATAGTGTAAGACTTGTGTATTTGTTTTAATCACGATTCATTCATATCAATATATATTAGTTTAGTGTATGCATAATCATTTTGTCATAACAGCTACTGGGGGCCGTGTGTGGGCCCTACAGGTCTGTGAGTCCTTAAAATTCTCATCACCTTTCCCTTTATACGTGACTTGAAGAGTTGTCAACATAAATGCGGTCAATTTAACAAAATCCACTGCAATTCTATTGTCTTAGTTGAGTTTAAGTGAAAAAAGAGGCATTTTAAGCACATTGTTTGGACACATTTTTATAAAAGCACATCATAGAAAAAACATTTTTTGTATCATTTGTCCACTCTACAAGTCAAGAGACGCCAACTATTTTGCGCGCATCATGTGTAAACAGTCCATGACACAAATAACTTACACAGTAGATTGATTGTCCCATGAAACAAAGCAGACTTCATGCTGTCAGTATTTTGGCTGCCATGTTCTTGAACATTATTGTTTCTGTAAATAAATATACTGTATATATAACATTGTAGCACTTTCTCTCGTCAGTTGTCACCCTCTGTTTTGCAACTTTGCAATTATATAAATATATGTATAAATATATTCACAGAAAAAATTTCATATGTAATGGTGTGTTTTAAAGAGCACCACCTTCAAATACCAAAAGTCCCTTATTCTATAAGAATCATAGAGCAGCACTCAAATTAATTCAAGCACTTTTTGTAAATCTGATTTAAAGTATCAGTAGTTAGAATAAAAAACGAACATGTACAGTACAGGCCAAAAGTTTGGACACACCTTCCCCTCATTCAATGCGTTTTCTAACAAAAACATGTTTTATATTCTAGTTTTTTCAAAATAGCCACCCTTTGCTCTGATTACTGCTTTGCACACTCTCGGCATTCTCTCAATGAGCTTCAAGTGGTAGTCAACTGAAATGGTTTTCACTTCATAGGTGTGCTTGAAGCTCATCGAGAGAATGTCAAGAGTGTGCAAAGCAGTAATCAGAACAAATGGTGTTTATTTTGAAGGAACTAGAATATAAAACATGTTTTCAGTTATTTCATCTTTTGTTGTTTAAGTACATAACTAATGGATGCCTTCAGTGACAATCTACAATATAGTCATGAAAATAAAAGAAAACTCAATGAATGAGGAGAAGGTGTGTCCAAACTTTTGGCCTGAACTGTATACACTTTTAAAAGCACGGCTGTTTGAATAATTTTGAGTGCAACCGTGCACACTGTACACATGGAATAATTTAATACATGTTATCCATCACACAATATAAAAACATTATGCAGTTGTAAAATGACTTCACAGTGGCACTGTTTTGCTAAAACTACTATACTGTACTGTTATTAATACTGTGAATATTAAACACCTGCTTGAATAGAAACTGGAGAGACAATATGTGGATCAAGCATCTCTAGGCAGCCACACATTCTAAGCATTTTACGCGTTCGTTCGTAATGAGAGTGCCCTCTCACCTCATAATCCATCCTTCATTTAAGCATTTTGTGAATTGATTTGACTAGGAATTCACAGTAATAGAAAATCGATACCACCAAAGCTTCCTTGTGTTCTCAAACTCCTGGAGAACTCAGTCATATTCCATGGGATCCCTCATTTCTGCCACATTTTCCTGAGGTTGAAATAAAACAACAACTTTAGTGGGATTTATAAGATAAACTTGAGTAGTACCGCAACTTATTGGTTCCATGAATGAGCTCATAGTTCAAAACACTTATATCTCAAGTTAGTGTCGCCCATTAAAAATTAACTGATATAAATTTAATCGGTGCTTCGCCCCCTCAAAAAACATAACTTTACGGAAACAAAGTTATGCCAGCAACTCAAACCACATGTTTTAGGGCACATCTTACGGGGTTCACTGTGGCATTAGCTATGCTAACTCACGACCGAGAAGCTTGTAACTCAAATGTATCCTCGCAACTTCCAGCATAACAAAAACCTCAGACCGCTTGTATGTCAAAATAATCGGGGTACTCGTAAGTTGAGGGACCACTATACATGTTAATTTCAGAATCCATCTGAAAGTGCTGTAAATGTAATTACGGTACTAATAATCAGTAAGCAAAAGCTGGATTTGTGCTCTGTTGCCTGCTCTTTTTTTCTGTTTTTCTATACAACATTTGCTCAGTTTTGCTCCCTCAATAGGAGTCCAGGAAAAAATCAGTGACCAATTGTTGCACCGACAAGTTCTGGACAAAGTTGAAAAGCTGCTGCTTGTTTGGACACAGAGTTCTCAGCCTAGGCGACACATTTAGATGTCAGCCATTGGTACTTTGAGACATTCAAAAATGGAGCCGCCATCTACAGTGTAGTAAGACACGGCAAGGTTGCTAGCTCTCACAAGGTTGATGCGGAGGAGCTCGTGAAGCAGGAATTTATCGACGAAGAGGGCTGACAAACGAAAGTTAATCCTTTTTTTAGTGAGCTAGCAAAATACCAGGCATGTGGAATAAGGAACACGGGATTACATTTGAGGGATGATCGGGCTCACTGTCCGGATTCAGAATTATTTCAAAGGATTGTTTACTCTTGGAAGACTGATTTCCTACTTAATGGGGTTTTTTTCATGATTGAACAGGCTATCTACAATTTATTGACTGTACATACTTCCTGACAGTTTCAGCTTGTCCATTAATTTTTGGGACTCGTATTTAGCAAGCTAAACAAGAAAAAGGTTGTATAAAGACCAAAAACACTTAAAAAGCTCACAATGTAGCACTGCTGAGCTGATCAGCACGCCCACAATGGATGTGCTGCGAGGCACACAATGGGTGGATGAAACGTCCGCAAGTTCGTACGCCAAGCCATTGTTTGATTCCGTCAGTGATTTGTAAATAGGGGCTCGTAAATCAAGGTTCCACTCTACTACTAAATGGTAAGTTAATTAATTATACTACACATTTTCTCTCCTTTTCTTTTACAATAAAAACAAAATAGTGACCTTGCACATGTTAAGCGCGGGAAACATGAAGATGTACGTCGTATTGTACAGAATTGTGTACATATGTTTTTGTATTTTTATTCCACCCTGGAAGAAGAATCATTGGAATAAATGATTGAGGTCATAGGGTATAAAGGGTTCTGCACTCACCCATCCTCCCTGATGCTTCACCCAGGGGGCAAAGTTTTCCATGTAGTTCTGTGCGAAAACTTGCATGCGTTGGGCACCAGTAGCTGTCACGATTTGCCTTGACACCTTCATCGTGACAGCCATGCGCTGCAAAGTTGGACTCTGCGTTGGAAGGAGGACTGGAACTTCTACTAACTGACTGACTGTGTCCAGAAGTGTAGAGAAGGAGTTATACGATAGGCGAGCCAAACTGGAGCGGAGAAAGGGGTCCGTTTGGATCTGGATAAAAGTTGGATTGATTAGCAGAGATTCCAATAGAGATTGTATCAAAAGGTGTTAAACGTGGGAACTAATAGTCAAGTTGAGTTGTTAGAGAACAACAATAATGATGGTGGAGAAGACAACGATCAAAGCAGCAATGTTGAAGAGGAACTGCACTTTTGGGGGAATTTGGCCTAATCACAATGCCATGTAAGACAAGAAACATCCTCTTTTTTTATGCATTCTAACTAATAAAAAACCGCTGGCAAGAGGTGGTTAACTATACAGGTAATCAGGATTTGATCTATTCTGCCTAGAAAACCCTCTAATAAACCTTCAACAACGTTTTACATATCGTGAATTCCTGGCTATAAGTCGCTACTTTTTTCCTACGTTTTGAACCCTGAGGTTTATAAAATGATGCGGCTAGTTTATGGATTTTTCTTTGCTGACAGCCACTTTGCAGTAGTTTAAAAAACAAACAAGCAAACCCAATGATAAGGTGTGTTGCTTATTCTATGGCACCATCTTCACCCACTTGATATGAGCTGCAGCTTCGTGTCATTATATGCCCGTTCAAAACGGTCATTCCAATGAATATTTACCTACCTTATCGTTCATAGAATCTCCCTCTACAGACAGCACTTGAACCAGCTGCTGCACCATCAAATCGTCGTCATGCACATCTAAAGTGAAAAGAGAGAACAACTTCAGATTAAACAAAGTAATTTAAAATTAAGTGTAAAACCTATATAAAGTAGCTCATGTACAAGTTTGATGTTGTTCTGTTTGCCCTCAAGCTTTTTCATATGTTTCATTCTTTTTCAATCAATCATGATGAAAAAATTAAAAGATCTTGAGAAATCCAATGTAAAAAGTATCCGTATTGGCAACAATTGACCAGTACAGTATTACTTGGTGTAGCTGCTGTTAGAGGCAACTCATACATATCCAGCCATCCATTTTCACTTGTAAATTCTTCAATAAAAGTGCAAATAATATATATACAGTACAGGCCAAATGTTTGGAAACACCTTCTCATTCAATGTATTTTCTTTATTTTCATGACTATTTACATTGTAGATTTTCACTGAAGGCATCCAAACTATGAATGATCACATGTGGAGTTATGTACTTTACAAAAAAAAAACCGAAATAACTGAAAACATGCTTTATATTCTAGTTTCTTCAAAATAGCCACTCTTGGCTCTGATTAATACTTTGCACACTCTTGGCATTCTCTCCATGAGCTTCAAGAGGCAGTCACCTGAAATGGTTTTCACTTCACAGGTGTGCCTTATCAGGGTTGATTAGTGGATTTTTTTTTGCTTTATCAATGGGGTTGGGACCATCAGCTGTGTTGTGAATGAGAAGGTGTGTCCTAACCTTTGGACTGTATTGTATGGACACATTCAACTTAATAAGTAATCATTCACAGTGAATTCATGCTGATGCAAATGTGTTGTGTTCATGGAAACTATGTAAGAAAGAAAGGAACATATTTTTAGACATGTGAAGACATGTTCAAAATAAATGTATTTTAACATTTGTGCAATGTTCATATTGTTGTTACTCAGTCAACGTTTGAGGGTCTGATGGACCTGTTGCATTTTGTGGCTCTTTATGCCTCACAATCAAAAACTTTTATCGTATTTTCTTGATTTGCCGCCGGTTATATACAAACCATATGATTTGGGAAATTGTGTTGATGTAAATATAACCGGAATACAATTATTTGCAAATCCTTTTCAACCCATATTCAGTTGAATATGCTACAAAGACAACTGATAAACTGATAAACATTTTTTTTGTGTGCAAATAATCATTAACTTTAGATTTTGATGCCAGCAACACGTGACAAAGAAGTTGGGAAAGGTGGCAATAAATACTAATTAAGTTAAGAAATGCTCATCAAGCACTTATTTGGAACATCCCACAGGTGTGCGGGCTAATTGGGAACAGGTGGGTGCCATGATTGGGTATAAAAGCAGCTTCCATGAAAAGCTAAGTAATTCACAAACAAGGATGGAGCGAGGGTCACCAATTTGTAAGCAAATTGTCGAACAGTTTTAGAACAACATTTCTCAACGAGCTATTGCAAGGAATTTAGGAATTTTACCATCTACGGTCCGTAAAACCATCAAAAGGTTCAGCGAATCTGGAGAAATCACTGCACGTAAGCGATGATATTACGGACCTTTGATCCCTCAGGCGGTACTGCATCAAAAACCGACATCAGTGTGTAAAGGATATCACCACATGGGCTCAGGAATACTTCATAAAACCACTGTCAGTAACTACAGTGATCTGTAAGTGCCAGTTAAAACTCTACTACGCAAAGCGAAAGCCATTTATCAACCACACCCAGGAACGCCGCCGGCTTCGCTGGGCCCGAGCTCATCTAAGATGGACTGATGCAAATTGGAAACGTGTTCTGTGGTCTGACGAGTCCACATTTCAAATTATATTTGGAAACTGTGGACGTGGTGTCCTCCGGAACAAAGAGGAAAAGAACCATCCGGATTGTTATAGGTGCAAAGTTCAAAAGCCAGCATCTGTGATGGTATAGGGGTGTATTAGTGCCCAAGGTATGGGTAACTTACACATCTGTGAAGGCACCATTAATGCTGAATGGTCCATTGAGGTTTTGGAACAACATATGTTGTCATCCAAGCAACGTTATCATGGACGCCCCTGCTTATTTCAGCAAAACAATGCCAAGCCACGTGTTACAACAGAGTGGCTTCGTAGTAAAAGAGTGTGGGTACTTTCCTGGCTCGCCTGCAGTCCAGACATGCCTCCCATCGAAAATGTGTGGGACATTATGAAGCGTAAAATACGACAGCAAGACCCCGGACTGTTGAACAACTTAAGCTGTACATCAAGCAAGAATGGTAAAGAATTCCAATTTCAAAGCTTCAACAATTAGATTCCTCAGTTCCCAAAGGAAAGGCCATTAAACACAGTGGTAAAAATGCCCTTGTGACAATTTTTTGAGTGTTGTTAAAAGAAAATGTGATGTAACACAGTGGTGAACATGCCCTTTTCCAACTACTTTGGCACGTGTTGCAGCCATGAAATTCTAAGTTAATTATTATTTGGAAAAAAAATAAAGTTTATGAGTTTGAACATCAAATATCTTGTCTTTGTATTGCATTCAATTGAATATGGGTTGAAAAGGATTTGCAAATCATTGTATTCCATTTATATTTACATCCAACACAATTTCCCAACTCATATGGAAACGGGGTTTGTGGTATGCGCCTGCCTTGAATTACTGCCGGGTCAAACTCGCTTCGCAAAATAATTAGCGCATGACATCACGAGTGACACGTGCCCTGTCATTATTTTCCAAATGGAGGAGGCTGATTTCAATACCGGTAATGTGAAATCGCATAAAGGGAAGAAGATTAAGAGCTATTCAGTAGGATTTAAGGTCCAAGCTATTGAACAGTATGCAAAAAAGAACAGTAAGCAGCTATGTTTTATAAATACACCGCAGCTGCGTGTGTCAAATATAAGACATTAAATGAATCCCGCCTCCTGGTGGTAGAGGGCGCTAGTGATCCTTCTTGCGACTACTCGGCTGCAGAAGAAGTGACAACGAGTGACGTGATATGTGCTGGGAACGGTTATGACACGGGAGTTGCACGACGGACCTTTTAGGATGTGACACTACTACTCGTTGGCTATGTAAACAACCGGGCTGAAATAAAGCATGTTCCAGTCCTAAATACCCAGTGTATTATTTATACAATAACACTTCATGGTGGCAGCGGTGGCATAAAGAGATCACCCACGGAGCAGAACGGGAGGGGGAGTTGTCCGCACGTGAGGAGCCGAGCTAACTGATAGCAGCGGTCTGATAGCAGTTTTCTAAACTGGACTTTCAATCAAAGCAGGAGGTAATAACGGAAGATCTACATAGAGACAGAGAGACTTTTAAAACTGAAGAAAGATAAGGAAGACTTTTATAAACAAGTTATCGATGCTTTTGATCAGAAAGAGCTGGCATGGACTTCATTTATAAGTAAAGGTAAGACCATAATAAAAAATTTTTAATTAAATGTGCTTTTCATGATGGTATCCTTACATCACACTCAAATTTTTACTGCATGCCTTTGGTAAGCGCCGAAGTGAGAAGAGGTTTTAAATTAATTAGCGCCACGGCGGCAATTCAAGGAAATATGGTATGTTAAAATACTGAACAGATGTTTACCTTATCCCAATAAAGGTAAATATCTTTAGTTTACCTTTGCTCGTACAACCCCATGGTTTTACGAGCGGAGGAGCATGTTCAGCAGTGCACAATCACTGAGTACTTACAAGCACACATGGTGTGTGGACAGAAAAGGGAGAACGGACACATTTTGGCCTAAAAACTGACGATAAAGGTAAAGCTATAACACTGAAATGCCCTGAGGAAGAGATGCTTTTAGACATGGCTGGCTAGCTAGCGAGCAGCTAACATCCATCTGCAGTCGGCAGTTATTTAGAAACTTCTAAATCACTAATCCTCGCCTCCATGGCGACAAATAAAGTAAGTTTCATACAAGTATCATCCCTACAGGACGAGGAATAGCTAATCATGCTTCACTACACACCATAGGAAGATACAATTGTCACAAAATTATTATTTTTTAATTCCTATTATGTTTATAAACTTAGTAAATACGTCCCTGGACACATGAGGACTTTGAATATGACCAGTGTATGTTGTGGTATCATCCGAAAGTAATGTAAAGTATCCAAACAACATAAGAATTAGTGATGATTACATTTTAACAGAAGTGTAGATAGAACATGTTAAAAGAGAAAATAACCAGATATTAACAGTAAATTAACAAGTAGATTAATAATAATGTTCTACAGCTAGTCCCGCATAATTTTGACAAAAAAACAGAATGAGAAATGACACAGTATGTTACTGCATACGTCAGCAGCCAAATTAGGAGCCTTTGTTTGCTTACTTATTACTGAAAGAAAAGTTGTCTAGTATGTTCACTATTTTACTCAAGGGCAAGATTGTTATTCGATTGCAATAAGAAACATGTGTTTAATGTACCGTAAGATTTTTTGTTAAAATAAAGCCAATAATGCAATTTTTTGTGGTCACATTTATTTAGAAATGTATCAAAATAGATTTTGGTACCGGTACCAAAATATTGGTATCCGGACAACCCTATACATTACATATATACTTAGTCTATATAAAAAAACTGTGATGGGGGACTTTTGGATGTTTTTAGAGCGCTTTATATGCGGAATAGAGCGACTCCTATTGGCTCTATTGTTAGCTGACTTTTCCAAATGTTTATTTACAAGATAGAAGGCATTAGAAACATATGTCTCACATAAAGACTGTGAATGATAAACAACATTCCAAAAAAGTGCAGTTCCATTATACTCCTGGTAAGACAGTACAATACAACAAAAGTTAGTAATCTGCAGTATTAACAGCAAAGGACAAGCTGATGATTGAAACGCAACATTCCTAAAAAGTTGGTGTGTGCAAATGTTTCTGCATCTTGCTAGTAGTTCCTCCCTTTGTTGAAATGTCTACTTTGCAAGTTAAATTTCCCTTTCTGTGAAATGTAACTCAGTAATGTCATTTGCGCCTACAATAATTGTATTCCAGCGTTCATATGTGTTTTTCTAACCTGTTTTTTTCCATTCATATCCGTAGTAGCGTAATGTGATCCGAGCTTGAGAAACAGGTTTTCACTGAGATGCATTCTCTAGTAGTGTGTAGCTTTGAGGTGAGTCGGTCGTTTCCTTGTTGTGCATTATTCCGGTTTTGATGCATTGGAGGACCTCGTACGTGTGTGCTTACCCAAGGAAGTATGAGGAGTGGGACTCGATCTTTTTGTACTGGTGGCAATCCTTTCCAACTTCTGTGCAACTTCATTGTAGAAGTCCGCAGGGTGATCTACAACACAAGCATTGCACTAGTAAACATTGCCAAGTGTGTTTCATCATCACTCATTGAATCAAAAGGCTTCCAATATAGTAACCCTATGTAAATTTTTTTAGACACACACAACATTGCGCTTGTTAGTCCATTATGATGGATGGTACAATAGAGGCACTAGTACTGATGTAAACAGTAATCTAAACTAAGTAGCTATCGGTGCCTCATTTCCTTTTATTAATTTAGCTGCACTGGATTGAGGCAAAAATAAGGTAGTTATTGGATTTCAATATTGAATTGGGACACCTCAATTATCAATTATTGACTCAGTTGACAAAAAACAAGTGCTAAATACCGTACCAGGTGGCTGTGTGCAAACTGAAAAAACGTGGTGCAGACCGTCCTATTTCAACAAGGATTATGCGTGTACAAACACCATGGAAACACTCATTCACTTCACATTCATGACATCATGCTCCAACGTGGGGTGTTTGGTTATGTTGTGGTACATGGAGCACACAACCATAATCTGTGACACCTTCTCTGGGCTATATCAGTAAGATCTATAACAAAACAAAGTTTTTAGTAGGCCAAAGGTTTTTTAATTCTGACAGTCCACATATGTCGATACATGCGCACCACGGACTGTCTATATCCGTTTCGTCATTGCATCGCTGGCCGCCTCCTCGACAATTTGCACGTACCTTTGAGCGGCCGCACAGAGTTTCAGGGTTGATAAATCCCATTGTGGGCGCTACATGAATAAAAGGGTTGTAGCCATTGATTACTTTAGTAATAAAAAGTAATGTAATGTTGTTGGATCACACATTTTATAGCCTCTAAGCGTATTTTAGGCAAAATGTATAAAATAAACAAAAACATTTCCAGTAGCCATAACCTTTGTTCTTCTTTTCTGAGAAATTATAATAATTTAAATTGTACTTCTAACATGTGTGAATTAATAAAACCATTTTTTTAAAACTCTTCGCTGTCACACAGATGTGTTTTGCTCATTTAAGAGACACAATCTACTATGCACAAGCTTTGTAGATCTTTATTTAATTTATATTATTGCAGTATTTAAATGACTATTCTGTTCAACTTGCATGAACAATTCTGTAAAAGTAAAAAATAATTTTTTTTGCTTTCCTTTTTTTCTTCTTCTCCGAAACACTGATTTGGCATCCATATCGGATAAAAGTACCCAACCCTACCTTATCCATTATCAGCGTCTGGATTTGATTGTTTTTGACAGCTTGATAGGTGACTTGGTTGTGTTAATAAAAGGTTCACAGATAATAATTAATCCAAAAACAAACACGATATACACCAGTACTATTGAACTAGTGGCCCGGGGGCCAAATCAGGCCCTGGGGATGACACCATAAATGCCCTTGAGTTCAGTTCGAAATTTGGAAAACCAAATCTTTTTGCAGCATATTCTTAAAAACCCTAGAGTGCTGTCATAGAGATGATTTTTATTTTTGGAAAACAGCAAAGCGCTCCTGTAACTCTGACCAAATACACCAAAATCCAATATCTATTATAGAGGACGCTGGTTTTTCAAAATATACAAAATAAGACTAATAGTAAAAGGAGAGGTACGGCTCCCAGGTCCTACAACTTTTAAATATGTGGCCCCCAAAACAATTCAGTAGAATATCTCTGATATACACTACATATTGAAAAATGTAAAACAAGAAATAATGTTTGTACTTCAGGTTCATAGATACAATATAATAGCAACATTAATATTACACAGTGCTGCTATTTATGTTCTTGTGATTTGCAAAACTGGTTTGGGTAGTTATTTTGTGCCATGGAAAAACTTACTTGGAGAAACAAGGTTTGGTGTTGGTGACTCGACTGTTTTGTCAAGTTTCAGTTTGGAAGGCCTATGAGGCAGAGATTCATGTCCCTCTTTTATCTTCTCTTTGTCCTTTTCTATCTTTATCTTGAAAAACTTGGACATCTTTCGCTTGATATTTTTTCTGAGTTTGGTCTGTTTCTTCTCACTCTTTTCTTCTTCTGATGAAGAGGAAGAAGATAAAACGTCTTCCTGTGGGGAAAAAGTTGATGGAGTCAATATTTATAGGTGTCATATTATGCAAAACCCACATTTCTTGTCTATTGGTATCCATTCTTGACTATTCTGTGTCCTCATATATGCAGAACATTTTATTTCAAACCATGGAGATTTTTATAAAAACAGTTTTCCCCTGTTCCAAACGATCCGTTGAGATTTGCTAACATTAGAGACGTCAGCAGATGTGTCTATACATGATAATGTTTTTCTAGTATATTTGTATAAGTTTGCCATGTTTATTTCTGTTGTAGTGCCTGCTAAGTTGCGACTCCATGAGCTTAAATGCTCTGTTATTTGTTGTATTAACTAGCACCGCTCACTCCACCAACCTCCAGCCTCATCTGAAAAAGAAAGAAG
Source organism: Nerophis ophidion (assembly GCF_033978795.1). Lineage (NCBI taxonomy): Eukaryota > Metazoa > Chordata > Actinopteri > Syngnathiformes > Syngnathidae > Nerophis > Nerophis ophidion. The sequence continues at coordinate 33,401,998 of NC_084633.1, read as the reverse complement.
TGCCTACTTAACTTTTCGGTTTCGTAAAAATGTGCATTGAGAGCGAGAATGCATCAACTAAAAAACAAAGAGCTTGGTCCAATTTGTTATATATTCTAAAAAATTGCAGATTGGATTTTAACCTATTTAAAACATGTCATCAAAATTCTAAAATTAATCTTAATCATGAAAAATTACGAATGATGTTCCATAAATAATTTTTTTAATTTTTTCAAAAAGATTAGAATTAGCTAGTTTTTCTCTTCTTTTTATCGGTTGAATTTTGAATTTTAAAGAGTCGAAATTGAAGATAAACTATGTTTCAAAATTTCATTTTCAGTTTTTTTCCTGTTTTCTCCTCTTTTGAACCGTTCAATTAAGTGTTTTTTTCATCATTTATTCATTACAAAAAACCTTCTGTAGAAGGAAAAAAAATGTACAACGGAATAACATACAGAAATACTATTTTTTTTTATGTATATAGATTTATTTATTAAAGGTAAATTGAGCAAATTGGCTATTTCCGGCAATTTATTTAAGTGTGTATCAAACTGGTAGCCCTTCGCATTAATCCGTACCCAAGAAGTAGCTCTTGGTTTTAAAAAGGTTGGTGACCCCTGATGTACACACTCAGATTAATCATGCAATTTATTGGAGATGGTACAAGCTTTTACCTTAACCACTATACGGTAAATGGGATCAAATCAATGCATACGTCAGTACAAAAAGGAGTGAAGAGACTCCGACTGGTGTGCTTTCACTCCAAAATACAGCCTGAAAGAACTTTAGATAAAACTGTTATCAAGTTTTGTGCAAATAAATGACAGGTAAAACATTCCATGAATGACAATCTATCAATAAAGTTGCATTTGTGTACAAATATTGGGGTCTTTTCTTAATATAATTCCAGTTATGCAAGCGAGTAATTATTTGTGATTAATCATGATTAATCTTGATTCCAAAATTGTATTGATCTGATTTAAAAAATATATAATTTGACAGGCCTAATTGTGACAAATCATTATCAAAAGAGGCTGAGATACATAATTATATTTCAGGCCATATCACCTATCTCTAGGACAGTTTTAGTTTGAGGGTCTGGAGCAGGATCTAAAGTATGTATCCACTATAAGAAGGGACATACCCAGACAAGAATGGTGCAAAATGACAGATGTTAAGTTGTCAATAATAACACAGTAAAGGACTAATGTATGAAGTATGTATGAGGGCTATAATTTGATGGATTCACTTTCTTACATCGGACAGCTGGTTGACATTAGGTGCTTTGAGCTTGCCTTCCTTTTCCAAAGAACTTTTCCCGTCGTTGGCAGAAGAGCGTGGACTATTACGTCGGGGCAGGTGCTTCATGAGGTTTTTAAGTCCAGTCTTCTTCTCGTCCGGTGAGTTTTTATCTTCAGCCTCAGCATGACCTTGACCTTTTACTTTTGGTTTGACACCAACACTGCAAGTGAAATAAGTATGAAGAGGAAAAAATAATGAAAATCAGTGGCTGACCTAGCACATACATGTCAAAAAAAGGTTTGCTTTTGCATGGCTGGTAAGTAAACTACTTCAGACTTCAGAAGAGCACATATTTGTTCGATACATACTGTATACGTTTCTTTAAAAACAAACACACTGGATTACAGCCAATATAATATACAATATTTTAGTTTAAGCAATACCTAAAAATATATAAAAAATAATTACCAAGTGTTCTACAACACTGAGAATGGACACTTAAGGTGCAACTTGAAGATGCACTTGTGAAGCGATACAGAAAATGTGTTGACTTTTTTGTAAAGATAAGTACATTTAGACTATATATATATATATATATATATATATATATATATATATATATATATATATATATATATATATATATATATATATATACACTGCGATGAGGTGGCGACTTGTCCAGGGTGTAAACCGCCTTCCGCCCAATTGTAGCTGAGATAGGCGCCAACGCCCCCCGCGACCCCACAAGGGAATAAGCAGTAGAAAATGGATGGATGGATGGATATATATATATATATATATATATATATATATATACAGTGGGGCAAAAAAGTATTTAGTCAGCCACCGATTGTGCAAGTTCTCCCACTTAAAATGATGACAGAGGTCTGTAATTTTCATCATAGGTACACTTCAACTGTGAGAGACAGAATTTGAAAAAAAAAATCCAGGAATTCACATTGTAGGACTTTTAAATAATTTATTTGTAAATTATGGTGGAAAATAAGTATTTGGTCAACCATTCAAAGCTGTCACAGATGGAAGGAGGTTTTGGCTCAAAATCTCACGATACATGGCCTCATTCATTCTTTCCTTAACGCGGATCAATCGTCCTGTCCCCTTTGCAGAAAAACAGCCCCAAAGCATGATGTTTCCACCCCCATGCTTCACAGTAGGTATGGTGTTCTTGGGATGCAACTCAGTATTCTTCCTCCCCCAAACACGACGAGTTGAGTTTGTACCAAAAAGTTCTATTTTGGTTTCATCTGACCACATGACATTCTCCCAATCCTCTGCTGTATCATCCATTTATCCATTTTGGTATAAACTCAACACAGTAGCACCCCCGAGGGATGAATTCTAGACTCCTCCCACCCCCCCAAAAAAGGTTCAAAAGTCACCGGAGGGTGGAGGACAGAATTGGCGGCGGTCACCAAGCCTTGTGTCCCCGCAGCCAGCGAGGCAGAGTCAGGTGGCGTTGTTGCGTTGAACGCCGCTGCATTTGGCGAGGCGGGCGACCACAGAACGGCGACTCTTTTGGTTGATGGGCTTCTGATGACTGCTTGTGCGGCAGGTAAGCTAGAGGTCGCAGAGGTGACTCAGGACAGGCACCGACGATGGGCCGACTGGAACAGATAGCAGCACTGGAGACGAGGATGGCAGCGCCGTGGGACGGCCTGCTGGAGACGAAGAAGGCAGCGCCATGGGATTTGCAGGCCCACTGGGATTGCTGGTGGCGTCTGAAGTTGCCTCAAGGGACAGATTACAGACGTCCCAAGAAAGGCTGAGGGAGCTTGGAGGGTTTGGGGTCCTACAGACTCTGGCCGCCCCCCGGAACAGACGACAGGGACAAAGAACCAGCCCGTGCAGCACTCAAGCCACAGAGATTGTTCATCATGGAGACCAAACGGGTACACTTCTCGTAGGCGGCTTTCCCCCGAGCAGCCATTTGTTGCCTCGAGACAGCTCACCACATTTCCTGCGGTTTTTGTACTTGGCTCGATGATTCTGTCAGGTTCTGCTGGTCTTGAACTCCAAGATGCAGAGATGGCAGGTGTAAAGCAGGTCGACATGACTTTAATGCCAAAATGAAATAGTGAAACTGGGAAGTGCACATGCTTTGAACATTGAAACAGGAAACAATCATCGAGCCCTGACTAAAGGGCGAGGAAGGCATAAATAGCAGTCAGATTGGAAACAATTGCAATCAGTTGTGCCAGGCTGCCAATCAGCGACAGGTAAGGGAAACGAGCGCTCATGTAGACCAAGTGAAACTAAAATAAAAGCGATGACAGGAAATAAACACAAACTAAGGAAACATAGGACGTGAATGTGACAGATCGTCACACTACCACCCTCCTCCCCCTTTAGGGACGAATTATATACGGCCCCCCCTCCCCTCTCCTAAAAGGTTCAAAAGTAACGTGAGGGCGGAGTTGGCGGCGAGGGAGAGTCAGGTGGCGTCGATTTGTTGAACGGCAAAGGTGGGAGGGAACTGCAACCAGGTGTGCCAGGCTGCCCATGAGGGAAACGAGCGCTCAAGTAGACATGCAGGAAGTGGAACTAAAATAGGAGCACTGACAGGAAATAAGCACAAACATAACAAGACGTGAATGTGACAGAGCGTCTCAATGTCTTGCGCAAGAACACAGTGACTAGGATGGCGGAAGCTGGGATCAAACCTTGGAATTCGGATGTTGCTGGCATGGCCGCTCTACCAACCAAGCCAAGCCTGTTTTAGGTGTATAAAAACGGGATTGATTGCCACACTTGGATAAACTCACAAACTGACTGGCACTGGCTCACGGCTTAAATGCTAACATAAATACAAGAGACACCAACGTCTTTCCTCGTAAAGAAACAACATACCCCAATCTAAACCTTTACAAACACATCGCCATCTGCGCAACTCTGCTATTCAATTGTGCACAATGGACTTACACACTGTGCTCTCCTAGTAAAGAGTGATTGATTTATACTAGGAGGAATATGATACAGCGTTTTTTTACTTTGCGTTCAAGGACAGCTGAACAGAGTAGGACGCCACAATGGCCAGCAGAACACTCAATCAATGAAGCACAAGAAACACACAAAATATGTGGGCTTTTTAACGGTGGGTCTATTTATTTATTTTAGTTATTTTAAAGTATAAGTACTTTTGAGCACATTCAACAATACTGTGATAATAATGATAGCCATGAACATTTTGGTCACAATAAACATGATATGATATTTTCTATAATCAATATTTCTATTAGCTTTAAAATAACCGTTGTACATTGACTACTCTAAATTATAACCACGTTTTAATTCTATAATATTGTCCTTTCAAAGCATATAATCAAATGGTTGCAGAAGTATAGAACTACTGTTCAGTTATTTTCGGATATATGTAGTCATTACGCAAAACAACAAACTTGAAAAGTCTAACAGATTACTCTTCATTTACAATTGAAGTTAAAAAGTGGCTTTGGAGCAATCAAAGCTGCTCACATGGTCACTAAGGTGGGCACTATGTTTGACACATCAACTTAATGTGTGTTATATTTACCCATGAGAGCATTTTTGTTGTAAATTGTGAGGTGTGTCTGTTAAAATCATGGTTGTTTTTACAAATGATGACAGATGTAAACAAGAGCATGTATTGTCTTTGTGTGATGATGTAAATGAGGTGTGGTTGTATTGTATATTATGTATGTGTAAATGAAAAGGCATTTCATTACTTTTCTTAAATTGATTACATGCTATAGTATGATTTTATTGTCATAATTTTATTGCATGATTTTTGTATCCCTTTAATTTAGGTAGCAAGGGAATGCAGATGGAAATGAGCTATTTAGCTATAATCTGGTAAAGGACATATCTGTCTTTGACAATAATGTTTCTGTGCATTGTCCCTTCAAATAAAGACTAGAAAAAAATACAAAATAATACAGTATGTAACACATTTTAATAACCCCCAATATGATATATGAGACACTTAAAGTTACAAATAAATTAGCCAAACACTACATAAACCGAGACTATTTATAATATATCTTACCGTCCTTTTTATGGAAATTAGGATCATTATGTTACTGGAAGTTCAAAATTTGTAACAACTCAATGCAGTGTGGTGAGACTGTTACCTGTATTGGTCAGGATCCTTGTAGGTTCCTCCTACCCAGCCAGGCCTGTCTCTAAACGGGACAGTAAGGGTTCGCTGGAGGAAAGCTTGGAGGACCAGACGACTCTCAGCTTTGACCTCAAGCAGGGAAATGGAGGAGACAGAAGAAGAGCGACCCATTGTCTCTGACATCACTAAAGTGAGTAAAACAATATAGTGGATGAGAAAATATACTTTGCTTGTCACTAGTAGCACCCCTTAGGTGAGTGGTCCCCTACCACCGGTCCACACAGAAACATTATTAGTAGACTTCCTGATAGGAAGTCGCCATTTGTTATTGTACATGGGACAATGCACATTAATGAACATAAACAATGTTAATGTGCCAGATTGTAGCCAAAGGATCATTGTATATAGCAGGAGTTCTTAACCTCTTTAACCTCAAGACCCAACTTTTTCACTACAGAGGGTTCTGGCCACTTCAATATTAACACAGAATTAGCAATCTTACTCTTTAATTTGATCATATTCAATAATTATATCTAACCTACTTACAGTATACTACCTTGTCAAATGACATAAAAGCATGTGTTGATTACAAAGATTATTATTCATTTAACAAATAAACCTTGGGCTTCGGTCAGGCTGATTTAAAAAAAAGAAGTACTAACTAAATAAACAATACATTTACATACAATATGTATTGTGTTATTCCAAAATAAATACACTGAATTAATAATAAATGTTTCTTAACTAAACTGTCAATAAAATAAAGTGCAAATAAAAATACAGCTTCAAAAATTTAGTCATAATGTTTGCGCTTAAGAAATTTCTCTATGACATACGCGCCAGTCTTCTTCTGTTTGTTTTATACTGTCATTACTGCCACAAGTGGTGGAAAAGGGTATTATAACTAAGTACCACTGTGGCTTATAGGGACCACAGCTGAAAAATCAGATACATTACATTCTAGGCGGACCTATGATTAAGAAACACAGGTTTATAGTATATGCCATCAACGTGCCGGGGACCATCTGGTCACAAAGAAACACGCCCAGGGCTCCCGCAATTCAAGCATTATGGTGAGTTGATTTTTCATGCTCATTTTTTTGCTGTTTTTATTTGCCACACGTAGAAAGCAGGTCCATGAAAAATAATGCATACATTAAACCGGTCCCTAGTGGAAAATAGGCCCCTGCCTTAGGTCATATAAGGAGTTGAAAACACATGGAACATCGGCATAGTGTGCAAAGAAAAATGTTTATTTCAACAATTTCCCCTAAAATATGCATTGATGTTATGAAGTGTGTTTTATCCGATTCCTCAGTATATCGAAAAAACAACCAATAGATTACTTCATTACGTTAATAATGAATAGCTGCAGCCCTACTTTGATTTTTTGGTAAGAATGTGCAGACCAATCGACCACCGACCAATTTTTGTGAAAAAGTACCGGTATGTGATCGCCGATTAATGCCTTTTTAATGCTGATCACAAACACCGATCTTCTCTGGAGGACAAGCGTCCAGCAGCTAATTAGGTATCTCCATACATAAACCACTAATAATCACATAATCAAAAGAGTTAGAGAGGATAATATAACAAGTGTGTCAGCATTGTCACAGTCAGTGCACAACAACTAAAAGGGAGGACGATCCATCAATTGGTTGTGTTGATATTAAGGGTAGTATCAGTATATGGTTGATTGATCAGATCAATATTTTCAATTTCTCAAGATATATTGTGGGTTGTTTTTGTTTACAAACTTAGGGAATAATTCCCTGGATGCAGGAGAACTTTGAGGGCAAAACCCAAAATATTTAAATGAGTACTAGATAGTATTTTTTTTTTTTTTGCTCACACAATTGTATGTAATAAAATTGAATAGGGAAATGGTTTAAATATTGTCTTGATATTGTTAAACTACCAATAGCACTCACTATGAACACATTTTATGATGTACAGTTAATTAATGTATCGGAATTAATATCAGCCGATGTCACTCATAGATGATCGGAATCTGCAGCATAAAACCTTGATCAGCACGTTCTACCCTCTGCGTATAAGACGAAAGCCTGTTTTAAATGTTCTATTGGTGTAGATTTCGCCTGGCTGTGTAACTACCTAACTAATGTCCAAGTATAAATGTTATTTTTTGTAATACATTGCTATTGATTTTGATTACATATTTATTGTGTAGCATCGCAGGTATGTTTGGAGAGTGGGTATGGATCATTATCTGTTATGAATCATTAAGACATAACAGAAGTGACAGGTGACACACGAACCAAATAGCCGAGGGTGTAATAAACAAAGTTTGAAATGTAAGTGAAGCGTGACCATTTTTTCGGTCATAAATAACTTTTTTATTTTTATTTCAAATTTTATTTTAATAATACTAGCGTTTAGTACATTGTTTTCAATTCTCTGTCTCAAGCTTTTACTTCTGTTTGGTCCGTCGCACCCTATGTGGTTCAAAGTTAAGTTGTGGCTTTTTATTATTGTGTTGTGTCGTTTGTATTTGCTGTGGCATCTACAATCGTGTTGTAGCTGAAAGCTTTTTCTGTTGTAATCAAATATACTATGGCGTTTGTATTTGGTATGACCTTTCTCGACCAGTTTTGTTTTGCCTACGCCACAGACGGGTAGACAGACTTGAGTAACTTTTTAAGTCCATGCATCCATCCATTTCCTACCCCTTTTCCCTTTAGGGTTTTTCATTAAAAGTGCTAAACTTCATATAAAGTCTGCCATTCATGACTATTTTCTATGTTTGGAGTCGGTGAAATCAATATTTGCCTTTTAAATCAATACCTATCTTCCGGAAGGCCAACTTACCGAGCACACATTCATTATATATTTGAAATTTAGGAATGTAAATCGATCTGTCAATTAATTTGTTTTTTTTTTGATTGATTCAAACTTTTATTAGTAGATTCAAGAATACAGTACATATTCTGTACAATTGACCGCTAAATGGTATTACCCGTGATATATATAGATTATAATAGAAACCAAAACTGTATTATGGGGGTCCAAGAATTTGGTGCTCCGCCCCTGTCTTACATGTTTTAGCATGTTTACATTTTGAATAAAGCCAACCTGATGCCAGTGACTGCATGGTGACGTCACAAAACTACTCGTGACAATTTACTGACAATGTGAGGCAGGAAATGTATTTTAGTATTTAAGAAAAATGGGTAAAAGGGGCTTCACGGTGGCAGAGGGGTTAGTGCGTCTGCCTCACAATACGAAGGTCCTGCAGTCCTGGGTTCAAATCCAGGCTCGGGATCTTTCTGTGTGGAGTTTGCATGTTCTCCCCGTGAATGCGTGGGTTCCCTCCGGGTACTCCGGCTTCCTCCCACTTCCAAAGACATGCACCTGGGGATAGGTTGATTGGCAACACTAAATTGGCCCTAGTGTGTGAATGTGAGTGTGAATGTTGTCTGTCTATCTGTGTTGGCCCTGCGATGAGGTGGCGACTTGTCCAGGGTGTACCCCGCCTTCCGCCCGATTGTAGCTGAGATAGGCGCCAGCACCCCCGGCCACCCCAAAAAGGGAATAAGCGGTAGAAATGGATGGATGGTTAAAAAGTGTGTGAATGTGAGTGTGAATGTTGTCTGTCTGTCTGTGGTTGTCTGTCTGTGATGGCAACTCGTCCAGGGTGTACCCCGCCTTCCGCCGGATTGTAGCTGAGATAGGCCAGCGCCCCCCGCGACCCCAAAAGGGAATAAGCGGTAGAATATGGATGGATGGATGGCTTAAAAAGCTTGTTTCACTTTTCCAACTCTCGCGAGAGAAACGTTTACGTTCTCGTGAGGAAGACATAACTCTTCAGAAACCGGCGAAAAGAAAAACTAAATCGAACTTTACCACCTTCAAGTTTAAGTTGCTGATAGCTTGTTGTTTTTTTAATAAACATAAAAACTACAATCGTTCTTTGTTTATTGTTACCGAGAGAAAGTTGCTTCGAGCTGAATTCGATACCCAAGCGGCGGGACCAGGTGAAAACTTTAAAAGTCGATGCCGACTTCACATTTTGTCTCTGTAAACAATTAGGAAACTAGAAACTTTGGAATGTTTATGTATTCCTACCTTTATTTGTCGGTGTCTTCGATACGTTCTCCGAGTACGATACCAACATTGGCAGTATCGCTCAGTCGTCCACACCTATGACGTAGTGCTTGGCAACAGAAGGGGCGGGGCCTAAACTCAGGCGGTGGTGGTGCTTTAGTTTAATTTTAATTACTCTATTATTTACGAGCTAATTTTTCTTCCTGGAACTCAGGCCTCTACCTTGGGGATGTATTAGTTAGTTAGTTAGTTAGTTAGTTAGTTAGTTAGTTAGTTAGTTATTCACACATATGGGATATGATTATTGTAGCTACCATTTAATGAGCATAACAGGCATGTTTTTGACACCTTTCTAACCCCTTTAAATGTTTTCTCTGTAATTAAGTTCAGTTGTATGTTAAGTAATTCGATCACAAATACTGTACAACCGTATTGCATTGAAACGTTATTATAAGCAGTCCGCCTGATGTAATTTGCTATATCCGCCTCTAGATGTCCGTATTGTTTACTGTTTTGTTTTTTTTGTTTTTTGTTTTTTTTATTGAACAACAAACATACATTTACAATTCACACCAACGTCAAGGCACTTTCAACATTAAGGACAGATAGAGAGTATTAAATATCCATCCATCCATTTTTCTACTGCTTATTCCTTTTGGGGTAGCTGGTGCATATCTCAGCTACAATCGGGCGGAAGGCCGCGTACACCCTGGACAAGTCGCCATCTTAATGCAGGGGCAACACAGATAGACAGACAACATTGACACTCACATTCACACACTAGGGCCAATTTAGTGTTGCCAATCAACGTATCCCCAGGTGCATGTCTTTGGAGGTGGGAGGAAGCCATATCAATAAGTAATAATAAAAAATATGAAGAAAAAAATACAGCTGACAAAAAGGGCTAATTAAGTCACTTTAAATGTTTCTAACAAAGGTAACAATTTATTGGCTTTTGTACTCTTAAAGGCCTACTGAAATGAGATTTTCTTATTCAAAGGGGGATAGCAGGTCCATTCTATTTGTCATACTTGATCATTTCGCGATATTGTCATATTTTTGCTGAAAGGATTTAGTAGAGAACATCGATGATTAAGTTTGCAGCTTTTTGTGCTGATAAAAAAGCCTTGCCTTTACCGGAGGTCGCAGACGATGATGTCACAAGGGTGAGGGCTCCTCACATCCTCACATTGTTTATAATGGGAGCCTCCAGCAGCAAGAGCTATTCGGACCGAGGAAACGACAATTTCCCCATTAATATGAGCGAGGATGAAAGATTTGTGGATGATGATATGGATAGCGAAGGACTAGGGAAAAAAAATAAAGTTAAAAAAAAAAAGGCGATTGCATTGGGATGGATCCAGATGTTTTTAGACACGTTTACTAGGAAAATTCTGGGAAATCCCTTATCTTTCTATTGTGTTGCTAGTGTTTTAGTGAGATTAAATAGTACCTGATAGTCAGAGGGTTGTGTCCACGGGTGTCTTGAGGCCAGTGTCTGAGGGAAGTCACGGCAGATACAAGGATGGCGCAAACTCCACAGATCTCCGGTAAGAGGCGACTTTTTAACACAATTTTCTGACCGAAACCTGCCGTTTGACAAGTGGTCGGGAACCATGTTCGCTTGACCGCTCTGATCCATAGTAAAGCTTCACCTCTGTGAATTTTAAACAAGGAATCACTGTGTGTTTGTGTGGCTAAAGGCTAAAGCTTCCCAACTCCATCTTTCTACTTTGACTTCTCCATTATTAATTGAACAAATTGCAAAAGATTCAGCAACACAGATGTCCAGAATACTGTTTAATTGGGCGACGAAAAGAGACGACTTTTAGCCGCAAGTGGTGCTCTGCTAATATTTCCTGACAGTCCGTGACGTCAAGCGCACGCGTAATCATTCCGCAACATTTTCAACAAGAAACTCCGCGGGAAATTTAAAATTGTAATTTAGTAAACTAAACCGGCTGTATTGGCATGTGTTGCAATGTTAATATTTCATCTTTGATATATAAACTATCAGACTGCATGGTCGGTAGTAGTGGGTTTCAGTAGGCCTTTTCCAATTGGAAAAATGTAGGCCTTTCTTTTATAAACCTACATTTATG